>NW_016162184.1:12508-29032 GCF_001687245.7 Rhagoletis zephyria | reverse complement strand
TTACCTCCCAGAAACCTCCCAAAAAGACAACAAGGGAGTGCACATAGAAAACATCCCATATTCCTCCCGAACGAGCAATAAAGGAGTGCTCTCATTAGAGACATCCCGAAAGCCTCCTGTAGGAGTAATAAGAGAGCAATGATAACGAACATTTTACATTAGCCAAATAGATTTTGCTATTTATTAAATTTTTGTATATAACTTTTTAATCACGTGCATTTGTGCAATGTTACAAGATCTTAAAAATAAAACATAAATGATACGTCTTACATAATTGCTTAATTTTTAAATGCTGACACTAATTTGCGCAATCTGGAAAGTATTTAACGGTGCATTTATAAGTAATACAATACATACTTAATATATTTAAACAAAAGTTGAAGTACATACCAACGGACTTTTATTAAAATCTGTGTGCTATCCAAATTAAATTATTGTGTGCTCCTTATGCTTCTATAAGAAATATTTTCTGTTGTTTTTTTTTTGTATGATAAATTTTTTCGAAAACACAAATTTCTTTTGAGTGAGGTGCGTATTGCTCTCCTATCAATAAAAAAGAATACTCTTGGATTTCTCGCTTAGGAGACATCACTTTTTGCTCCTAAGCGAGTAATAACGGAGTACAAAACCGACAAATCTCGCTTATTGCTCCCAAATCATGCCTCAGGGAGCATTATTTCGTCGCTCGCTTAGGAGATCTCTTATTTGACTCCTAAACGAGTAATAAAGGAGTACAAAATCGACCAATCTCTCTTATTGCTCAGAAATCATGTTAAGGGGAGTACTCTTTTATTCCTCACATAGGGAGATCTCCCTTCAAGTTCTAGTGGGAATTTATTTTAAAAACAAAGTGGTTTTATGAAGAAAGCAACATTTAAAAATCAATATCCCAGCTTCATCATTAAAAATATTTTTTTTTTGTGGATCGTATTATAATCGCTTTTCAAGGACCAGCAGTATTCAGCAAGCATGTGGAGGTTTTATTTACAATCTCAGATAGTAGTGGAAGAGAAAGCTTCGGCTCTCCACCTAAAAGTATTGAAATGTTCTTATATGGCTCGAAACTAAAGGCAATAATTACCCAGGCGCCCTACTAGGGTGACTGACCTTATGCAGCCAATGATAGTACAAGTCGCCATATATATAAAGTAAGGCTCAAATAGACAGAGATATGGAGCCCAAAGAATTTTTCGCTTAGCTCAATCATAGGAAATAATTCGATAGCAAATATATCCGCTTACTTCATTGTAGCAAACAAACATTTTGGCTAAATATGCAGGAGTGTCTGTCATTCAGAAGAAAATTGAGAAGATGTCAAGTTGCCGATAAAGAAGCTATTTGTCTCTACACTGTAGGGTGTAAAATGGACTGCTTTGTAGAGGGATTAGGGTATTCTGTTCCAAAGTGATTGGTATTGCTCACTCATTGCGGCTGGAAAACCCTGCGAGCAAATTCTAAGCGAAAGTTCTGGGTACGTACATAAGTGATGCCTCTACAAATATCATTACTAGGAAAAATAGAGCAATGCTTTGTTTTGATAGTCACACAGCAATTTTGGATCACGCATGGTAATTATTTACTCGTCCAATGAACATTGATTTATTCGAATACTCTTTTTATTACGGAAATTCCTCTAACTACGCCTTTGTCAGCTCATAATTTACTTTTTGGTCAATAACAACTTCTTTTCACCTCGAAACTTTCCTTGAGTTTCCTCTTTCCAATCAATTTGCTTTGTCAATTCCTCATCACTTTGAACCGCAATGAACATTACTCATACGCCCCGTCCGCCATACATGCTTATACTTATAAGAAATTGTGTATGGAAAAATGCTGGTGTTTGAGGCTGAACATTAAAGTGAGAATAGCTATATACAATATGCATATTTCAGTGAAAAGAATACATCGAAGCAACAAGTCTGTCGGCATGTTTGCACACTTGGCTACCAGCCAAAAACGTAGCCTGCCAACCCACAGCTTCGGCTGCAGACATTCATTACAACCCCTGCTTGTCATACACGATTTTTGCCACTCACATACTCTACCCCCATCCCTATATTTCCAGTATTTATTTACTTGCACAATATTTCATTGCCAAACTTTTGCCTTTGTTCCATTATTCTCATTTTTCTGCATTTTCGCAATTTTGTAATTCCCTCAATTTGCAGCAGCAGCCATCTGTTGCCTGCCAGCTTTATTCGGTAGTTCTGCCGAGCATTTCGCTTTACGCTTCCAGTTTTTGCCCCTTTTCTTGTTATTCTTTCAGATTTAAAGAGAAATATCTCTTCGCTACGCATAAATTCACATATTTTTGTGGTTTTGGGTTTTCGATTTTTTTTTTTGCATTCAGACTTTGGTTGCATACATACTTACGCACACACATACATACCTGACCACTGAGACACTGTACAAACCGTCGTCGTTGTGTTGACCGTTCTACTGCGATTATGTAGGGCTTTAGTGTCTTGACCTTTAGCAAAAGTTAAAAAGAGAAAGCTAAACAGCAAAATGTGGCACGAATGAGTGGGAAAATGTGAAAATTTATGCATTAACTGTTACACACCAATACTCATTCATACACACGCACTCGGCCAAACACTTATAAGCTGTGCAAGCAAATCGAATAGCATTTTAGTCATGCGAAAAGAGTTAAAGCAATTCTTTCACTACCAGATTTTTGCATTTATTTTTTTTTTTTTGCAATTTACGAGTTGCAATATTTTCATTTCATTTTTTCCACATTCTGTTTGCTTGCACTTAATGTTGATTTATGCTTTGGTCGAAAGTGCGTTCTTTTACCACTTTTGCTAAAATTTTTGTGATTGCTTTTTGACTGACGCTTTGTTGACGCATTTTCATTTCCGTCGCTTTCTATGTTTATTTTGATTTGGTCTAAGTACGGTGAGTGTTTTTTCAATCACTAACTTGAAAGTATATTCTATTTAATTGTTTTTTTCTTGGCGAATTCTATTGGATTTTACCTTTTTCGGATTTTGATTGTGTTGGCACAACATGCCAGCGCAAGGCATTAAAAGGATTTCAAGTAAGTTTGTGGCATTCATGTTTATCAAAAAGCCAATCTATGGCAAGCAATGAAGTGCGAGAAAGTATACATTTAAAAAAAAATTGGATAATGAAGCACGTCTCAAATAACTCTAAACCCATTGCCATTTACGTTCTCTCAGCCCTTTTCAATGTTATGCCAATACAAGTGCTTTTGATTTTTATTCTTCAACCTAGGCATTCACACAATATTTAAAACCTTTCCGATCCTTTTTTGTATTTCATTTTTTAGAGAGAAGAAAAAGGTAAAATTTTCGTTATACATACATATTTTTTTAGCATAAAATGCTTTCAAATTTATATTTCTCAGTCACTCACAGAAAAATAAGCCAAAGCTAATGCCGAATTTCAGCTAGGCATTGAAATGACAAAAAATTTGAAGCAAATAAAAAATGCCTTGTGTATTTAATTGAGATTAATTACAATTTTTTTTCAATGTGATGACACGAACAGTTTTTAATGCCCAACGAGTAGTGACAAAGAATTCCATAACGTCACGAAAAATACCGAAGAAATACCAAAAATCCCTGGGATGTACGCCAAGGAACGAGGTGTCTTCTTTTCTTTCCGTCTAAGGAATAAGGCAAGCATCTTTCGAGCGGAAGCATCTTTGAGGCTGGTATGGTTGTAAGGAAAGACACCGAAAGCATAAAGAAAGCAGCATCTGGGTTCCCGGCCATAGCAACATAGAAGGCAATGAGATCGCGGATGAATTGGGGAAGGCAGTAGTATACTTCGAGGAATCTGAGTCTGTCGCCCTACGATGCCCTCTCGAAGACGTTCAAAGAGAAATTAGTTTATATTTTCTTGGACTGGCAAGAAAAAGGTGGTGGAATATCGATAACATATTTATGTATGCAAAATAGCCAAGGAACTCTGGACTGGACTAGAACAGCACGAAGACACTCGATCTGATTAATAGATCAAGGACAGAAGTATGTATTTTGGAATTTCAGCAACCATTATGGGGCACCGGCCTATAGGCAAACATACAGCGAGAATGGGGTTGGTACGCAGGTAGATTTTTGCATAGATTAGCACCTACTTCAGACTTTCCAAGGATGGTATAGGCTGATAATAATTTCGACATATCAAGGGAGTGTGGCATCTCCTATACAAATCGAATAGGAAACATAGCGTATATCTCTGGAAGTATTTGTGGTAAAGTCCTGGAGCTTGGTATGGAGAAGTAGTGGTCATTAGAAAAGGGCGCATGGCGCAATCCAAATATACTGAAACTTTTACCTATCTTCTTCGGTACGTGTGTATGTGAGTGAACTCCTCCTACACGACCGAACCGATTTTAATTACATTTTTTTTTTATGTGTTTGAGTGGGCCCCCGTATAATTCAGGTTCTCAACTTAAAACGTCAGGTGGCGCTGGAGTCGAGTTATTACTAGAAATCGTATTTATTATCCAATTTGGCTCATATTCGAGATATACATTGGTAACGGTAGGGGCAATACTATTGCAAAAACAAGAGCTGCAAGGCGGCGCTGGAGTCGAGGAATTATTAAAAATCGGTAAGTAAATAAGTCGATGTATATGGGACTTCTGTGCAACAATGATACTTCCCCTTTGTGGTATTGCCACGAACTGGTCTAACTGTTTCAAGGCCGATTCACCATCGAACCAGATCATTGTTGCCGCAAGAACTTCTTAACGAACATAACGCTTTCATTAGGTTATTTAAGACGGCAATTGAGGATATGCCTCAATACGACCAGAAAACCAAACGTCAATATGAATTGTTGATGAATTTTCAGCGGGACGAAGTTCGCCGGGTCTGCTGGTATTTAGTAAAAGAAAGGGGGATGAGTGTTTACGATGTGGCGTGACACCTAACAAAGGCGTCCAGATTTTAATCAACTATTTGTTCACCGCGAACGATGAGAGGTACTCTGCTAATATTTAGTATATAAAAGCATAATCAATGAGCCCTTTGAAAATATCTAACCAAACTCACTGATTGGTTCTAATATTAGGTCCTCTAATTTCTTGTGAACTACACTAGAAAATTTTCCTTTTCTCTATAATTAATTTCAAAGCAATTTCCTCCACTTCCTATATTTTTCAAAAACACAAAATATATCTTCCAACTACGAGTTATTGTTGTTGTTTTTTTTCTAAGGCATAACGGCCAGCACAACGTCAGCAACATAGCCATGGAATACAAAATGTTTGCTAACTCAGCTCATTTATGTAGTTGAGTTTTTAATTTACGCTTTGCTTTGCTTTACTTTTCATTAAAATTTTCTTTATTTTCTATGAAACATCCGCTCTACCGCTTTCTAATAAACTCAATTGTAGCACGTCGTTGAGATTGGCGGTTTGCATGCACGAGCACACAATGGCTGCTCATGACAGGTAGTTATGTATGTATGTATTTAATAAGTTGCTTTGCGGCTGAGTTGTATTCAGCAGTGTGCTTCTACTACTCTACTTGTGAGCGCACTATCTCAACATGTTACTTCCGCTACTTAACTTCCGTTTTCCGGTGACAAGAAAAGCATATAGCCAAAGAGAAAAGAGAAAGACAACGACAACGACAAACGACAAACGAGAAGCAAACAAAAAGCCAGAGATTTGTCGACAGCATTGCATTATTTTTTATTTATAAATGCAAAGCTGTACGGCATGCATACAAAACTCATTTAAGTATGTGTGTACTAAGGTGCTCGATTAATTTCCAAACCCGGTTTTCGATTTTAAAATTTAGAAAAAACAAGGAACCCGATTTTAATTTACATGGTTTTCATACATTTTCATACATTTGTAGGGGCCCAAAAAAATTAATAGAGGCACATCGCGAAAAAAAAATTCATAAAAATAAAAAACGCTGAACATTTTAGGCTATTTAAAAATTTAAGTTGCATTATGGGAAAGTCGAATTTAGTGGCTTTTCGCAACAATGTTGTCGATTTTCGGTTTAAATATAAAAAAAGTACGGAAGCGCCCTCTGGCGGCCCTCAACAGAAAAAAATTAATGCCATAATTAGATTCCTCGACCCCAAGAATCCCCAGATACACATTTTGGCTACTTTTCAATACAGCTATTTCAATAGGTGAGCCACTTTTTGAAAAACAAAAATATATAGAAAAATCGCTGGCTCGAAATTCATTTTAGACCTATGGTTTCTTGGGCAAAAATGCTTGAAATGACCCAAATAACCATAATTGCGATGTACCTTCGACATAAAAAATTTTACCCGCCCTATTAGATATGTATGCTGGTATGTAGTCATGATCAAAAATTAACAGTAAAAATAGCCTTTACTTAGAAAAGAGCAAAGAAAAATAAGTGCAAAGCATTTTTTCAGAAAAAAAGTAAAACAAATAAAAATCAGTAAAAAATTCACGTTTGTTCTTATTTAAAAATTTTTTTTAAATATCAAAAAAAAAACCGGTAGAAACCGGTTTGGAAAACCGCGTCAATCACCCTACCATGTACTTACTATGCCTGCATGTGTTGAAAAATGTGTTAGCTTTTGTGCTGGCTACTATGTAGCAAAGAAACCTGTTGCGTAGATTTTGAAGACAACGCCGAGGATATTGTGAAAAGTGAGTACGTAATGAAAAGACTATCTGCACTAATGAATATACAGTAATGAATGTTTACACACAAATACATATATGTAGTTGCGTACAGAAATGAACAATAATGTACATTTTATATGTGTAACTGCTGCACATACATATATATATACATACATATGAATCTATGGCCTGGCATTTGTTGGCAGGGGAACTCTGTCCATTACTTGTAACATTTAATAAATGCTGTGAAAGCTTTAGGAGAAAAATATGCACATGTACATGAACACATTTTATTATTTAATAAATAAATATAAGAAATAAATATAGTCGCTTCTCGCAAAAAAAAAATCTTATCACAGCAGCTGCCTCAATTTAATTATAGAAAAATTTTCCATCTTAGATACATGCAAATGTATGTACGTATGTATGTACGTAATTGTAAAAATTGCATTTGTACATTTATAAAATTTTACTGTTGACAGGATGTCCTTACTGCATGCTGATGCTTGCCACATATACTACAAATAATTTATAGATAAGCAAATAATACGAATACTAAATTTCAGAAAATTCATACCAGATTCTTTTAATTTATTTTAATGCCAGCACAATGTATGAATGACAATGACAACCTCTGAAATGCACGCAGACTGCACAAATACGAATGCAAAATTGCAAAACATTTTATTATTCAGAATTTCAAAAAGGTCTCGCTGCAGTTTTGTTCTTCATTAAATTTTAAAATAATAAGGCCTGTTTGCAGCTCTCAATAAAAAAAAAATAAAAATTCATAGTGGAAAAGAAATTTTCTTCTACTAATATTTCTTAAATCAGTATGCAGCTTTCAAGAAAAAAGTGATCGTATATTTATTTCTTCAAGAAAATATACAGGTACAGTAATGAAAAATTTCACTTCTGGTTTTTCTTCAGAACTTCCAACGGTCCTATAAGGTGCAATTTTAAAGTACATAGCTAAGACCGCCAATTTTTAGCAATTGCACATATGTATATACATACATAACTACATACTGTGTATGGAAGATATGCACGACAACGGCAGCAAAACAAAATTTCAAAAAATCAACGTATAGTCCTGGCTACTTTAAATTTCATTTTATTAATCTAAAATACAGTGGGCAACAAAACTGCATACCAAATTTTTTTTTTTTAATTCTGATCAAACAGTTTGAAATTTTTATTAATATTTGTTAAAATTTTCCAACTTTAAACAAAGCTTGAAATTTGGATTTATATGGTTTTGTTAGATTATGAGCTATACCTTGATACTTGACAACCTGGGGGTAAAAACACGTTTCCAGAGGAACAACTCCCATACACCTTATTTCATTTCGAGGTCTTTAGTTGTGGTGGTGGCCGCTCTAGCTGAGTGGTTAAAGGTGCGCACTACCTCCACGCACGACCTAGGTACGGCTCATAGTTCCAGCAACATCCAGAATGTAAAGTGTTTTCTCTAACGCCGCAGCAGTGACCGATCTGCAGACAACGAAAAACCTACGAGTTATCTCTGCCTTGGAAAATATTCTCAAAGTCTAGAAAAATTGTACGCCCCTCCATTTGTATTATAACATAAAGTTATATATATATGTAAGAGGAATGTATGCTGTTTGCACTGCTAATTCTGTTAAGAGTCATTTTTATTATTGTTAAATTTGACAAAACCAAAAAGGGTTGCATTCTGCGGCTTCAGCTGCTCACTTTTCATGACCAACTATAAAACCTGTTCAGTTATAAGGTATTATTATTTTTTTTAATTTTGAGTTGTGTCGTTATTGCAGAGAACCATCGATATGTATGTGTGAAATATTCTATAGTATATACATAAGTAGTATTTATATTTACACCACTTATATTTACAAGAAATATTTGCCATTAATATTTTGCCACAAACAGAGAAACTTTCTTCCAGTATTTGCGGTTAATTTACATAGTGGTTACGTTTGACCATTAACAAGCAATGTTGTACGTCCTTCAAAATCGTTTTGTCAGTGCCAAACGCTGGTATGGAGACCTTATGCATAGAAAATAGTATCAGCGTAAGCTGAGTACACAGCTGCACGCTGCAAACCGCTAAGTATATAAATAGAAATTCTAAATATTTACTCTTTTAACAAGCAAACAACTTATGTTTGTATATTGAAATTGAAACCGAGGCGGAAACTATTATACTGTTATTTGAACACATAACCACCTACAAGGGTATACCTAAAGTATGCAAACAAACCAAAATATGAGAGAAGAGTTGATATCCTTTTAGGAAAAAAATGTCTAAAGAGAAAAATAAGATGAATTAACGACATACATGTATAACATGGTAGATGAATTCCTGTTACTAAAGAGCTCGACTATGGAAGAACTAAAATATTCCAGCCTTAGTTGGTCTACGTGTCCATAGACAACCACATCTGTCCACACTGTATATATCTTTGGTAAAATTGAAAATATTCAGTTTACGAGACCTTCCACATTTATATTAGCACAGAATCACAGAACTCGCAAATTCCAAAAATACCCTTATGTTGCCTAATCTTATGAAGAGTGTCATCACAAATCTGCATTTGCTAATTCCTCGAAGCTGCTGCTGCTTGAACAAAAATATTGAGTGCAGTCCAATCCGGGACTCTACGGTTGAACAAGTTCTTATTGAACCTGTGTGTGAGATTAGAGCCAAGCTTTAGAGTTTGTCAAAAGTGACCGGACCGGACGTGCGGGAGTATATCCGTACGTCTTGGAGAGTGGTGGTCAATCTGGTATTTATACAGAATTCCGGCAAAGGTTCTCACATCCCCTCCAGGGATTTCAGGTCAATCAGTCTCCGTGTTTACTAAAATAATCTGCTTGTAGTGATTGATCTGCACCCTGAGTATAGGAGCTCAACATACGTACATAAGTACCAACAAGGGTAGGTCAATCGATGCCGCCCTTCTTACTATTGCGTAGTCGATAGAGAAAGCTTTCATATATAAATACATCACTTTCGGTGTTGTGCTGAAATCCTGCGAACACGTCTAATCCTAATAAAACGGAACTCATCTTCTTAACTAAATAGAATAAATAAGATAACCCAAACAAGTCTTCCCTCAGTTAATAAAGTTCATTAATTGAGCTTGATTATAGATAGGAAGCTGTAGTGGTGGCCTAACTTTGAAGAAAGAGTATAGAAGGCATTGATTTCCTATCTCTATGAAGCCATAATGTTTTACAGAGTTCTTGTCTGATAGAATGTGCTAGAGAAGGCCACGCTAGTCATTCTACACTCAATAGCTGACTTAGGACAACTCCCACTATGGGTCTTACGTCATCCACCCGGCGCTTAAAAGACTCAAGATCTCCATACGCTACAATTCGTAAAAGCCTCGATTTTATTCTTTAATCATGGATTATTGCATACTTATACTGGCGTCTAACTCGACTTTAGTGATTACGGAGCGGGGACAATGGTTGAAGAACTGAGGCAACGGTGAACTTTTAGAGTCACTCAAAGGGTCTTAACCTTAAATTTAGGATTCAAGATCACTCCAGTTCTCCAGGCAAAGGTAGCTGCCATTATGCAAACAATCGATTGAATAGCATACTTGAACCAAGCGGCAATCAGACCCTTGGATCGAGAATTTTTTGATATTTATTTGAGTGCGGCTGATTATTTTCTAGTTATACTTTTATGGGTACAAGGCCACAGCTGTCTTGCAGGAGACTACATCTCGTATGAGCTGGCCAGCTAAGGCACCCTAGGGTCGGTCTTACCGAGAAAAGAGGGAGTGTGGATACCTTTAACTTGTATCAACTCAGCGTACGCTATGCGACAACCAAGGTCTTTCCGTCAGATGGTGGATAAACTCAGAAAGTTTTAGGAGTTTCTGAGAGAAAACTACTTATTGCAAGATCTATGACTCTGTAAGCAGGGACACACTTCCCGGTATGTTTCGAAAAACCTGGCTCCCCGCTGGTATCTGGGGAATTTTAAGGTGCCAAAAGGCTCATTTCAGCCCTACAAGTCTCCAAGTATTTGCGGTATTTTTCCCGCCAAACTTTATATGTGAATGCTCTGCTGTTATCGGCTTACTTCTACATACATAAATAAATTAATAATAAGGTGAAATCCTTTTTAATTTCCTCCACTTAACTATTCTCCTAAGCTGTGAACTAACGACAACTTATTCTAAGTATTAAACACATATCTAAGTACGTAAATATGTAGGTGTCTAACTTCTCTTATCACAAACAATTAGTGAAACTTTTTCGATTCTCTCATACCAATTGAAAACTGAAAAGTTGCGATTATGCTGACAAACCACACTTGCACGCTGGTAGGTAGGCAGTATGAATCCAGACACTTATGCAACTTTTATTGCAAATATGTAGCTGGAATATTGACAAGTGTTTGTCGCTATTGTGAGAAGCTTGTATCCTAGCAACTTACATACATATGTACATACATAAGTATATGGTTAGCATAATACGTTTCTGAAATTCGACATATGGACATGCTTACGCCTACTTTTTTTTTCGATAGCGATTTCTTTTCGAACTAAAAAAGTTCCAATCTTCACCTATGCACATACATTTGTATACCTGCGCACGCACGTACGTACATGCCCTCGGGCATTCAATGATTTTTGCTCGAATTCAAGAGCGTAACAAATAGCCGTAGGTGTTGCAGCAAAAACTTTTTGTAACAACTTTATCTGGATTTTTTTACGAGTACGCTTTTGCAATTTGTTTGGAATTTCCGCGCGTTCACACCCCGATTATTATTGGCGTTTAGACGCACGTACGCACGCAAGCAAATAGAGGGCAGAACATAAAAGTTATTGTCATGGAAAGTGGAATTTTGAAGAGGAAAAATGTTAGGTCGTACACAACACGTACCTAATAACTACGTTCAAGGTTGACGATGGTGTGAAAGCGTAGGGGGGGGGGGAGAGGTAAGTAAGCATACTTGGTGAAGTTTTGTAGTGTACAATTTACATTTACAAGCTAAACTAAGCGATTGATAGTGGGTAGAGCGCGTGGTTTATTTTGCATTGGCGTGCGAATGCATACCCTGCAGGAAACCCCGAGGTGGTGAACCAAATTTCTAGTTCCGTAGTAGATCTTTATCGCCAAAAACGATCAAGTCCGATAGTAACGTGATACCTTCTAAAATGTAACCAATAACAGCAAGCACCTCTGCAAACTCGGCTACAGCCAAAGGTTTGTGTGTAAACGTTTTTTCAAATGCTTAATTTGAATTACATGTTTTCAAACAAATTTGATTTCACATTTCTTTGCAAATAATTAAGAATCGCACCATGGGAAAATCAAAAAGACTGTTTGCAAACATCATTTTACTTTTTTCGTCTATCGATCTTAGGACTGGTTCCCAATTATAGAAAAAGTAATGCAGAGGTGGAAATTTTCTATTTCCCATGACATCGCCGAGTTAAATTCGCCAGTTGTTTGCATGTACTAGAAACGCACCAGTTCAGAACTAGAGATTTTCCCCCACAGGGTATGTACATTAGGGTGGTCCATAAAAAGGTTAAGTGGGAATTTTAATGCTCTCACCCCTCAGGATTATTCTATATTGAAAAAAACATATCCCTATTTTTTTATTTTGAAATCAAAAAATATTTAGAGGTCGCTCAAAGCGCTCAAAGTTTTCCATGTATTTTATATGGCAAAAAAAAAAATATTTCGTAGAAATGGTACAGAATTTTAGAAAGTCAATATTTTTCTGGCTCTCTTCAGGAGACTACCTGTAATAATACCCAATGGTTTTTTTTAACAATTTTTTAATACTAAAGATTTGTTTATTAGCCCCCATTGCATTTTCTGCAGTTTTTGGCGGTTTTTGACCGTTTTTGACGGGCCTATAAAATATAGTTACCATGAAAGAATAGTTCAGTAAACAATTGGTTATTATTATTGGAAGTCTCCTGAAGAGAGTCTTGCGATCTAAAAATATTGATTTTCTAGAATTCTGTGCCATTTTTACGAAAAGATGTTTTTTTTTCATATAAAATACATGGCCCACTTTGAGCGTTTTGAGCGGCCTCTAAATATTTTTTGATTACTTAATAAAATAGGGTTATATTTTTTTGGTATAGAGCAACCTTAGGGGTTAAGAGCATTAAAATTCCGACTTTACTTTTTTTTCTAACCACCCTAATATACATGCATATGTATACATATACATTTGTTTCTCTAAAAGCGCTGAAAGCTGTAAAATGCTTACAAAGTTTCGTTTATGATTTCCACGCTTGCTCGAATTTGATCGTATGCCATTTATAAATATCAATGGCGTGAATTTATTTGTTGCGAGCGAGGAATGGTGAACATTTGAATTTCGATGTTCAAAGCAACATTCTAGCCAATTTATTTTATGATGTATTCTGGATAAGCAAACTTTTCTTTTATATAAATACATGTGCACGTACTAAAAAGTTTCTGTGGAAAAGAGATAGAGAATTCTGGCCACCTTTTTGGTTTTTTGAATTTTGCGTTTGGAGATGGCTTATGGTGCTTTCGTTTCTACAAAAAAAATATCACCGTTTGATTGTCCTTTTCACTTTTCGTATTCAATTCTAAAATAAAGACAAGAAGAAGAAAATTCTGTGATGCTTTCTAAAAATTTCACACTCTAGTAGCAAGGCAAAAAAAGCAGATTCCCGGTCATTTGAAACTTTGTCAGATGGGATGGTGCCCTGAAAATCCGATGGTTTCTTAAAACGATATTATAAAATGTGACAAGGATAAGTATAGAAACCTTGCACTTTTACAGGGTAACAAGAAACGAAAACATCATTTTTCTTTAGAGTTTGTGCATATTTATATCAGGATGCATTTAAATTTTCTCATCTTTAAATACTTCCAAGTAGCTTGCAAGCACTTTCCCGTTTATTTTTGGCTTCCTAAAAACCAAAAGTATATCACTACAAACGTGCGTAAATCACAAATGTCATTATTCACCAGTTTCCAAGGATTCAGAGTAGAAAATACAGATAAATAGCAGCAATGGTATGCAGACAATTTTCAATAAGGACCAAACAAAAAAAGAGGAACGCAATCATGTACTAAGTACATACAGATATATGTATGTACATAAGTGCGCACCACTCACAAGACTCTGCTGCAATATTATCCGCTCCCCAACGTCCATACTACGATGCTCTCAAGAGCGTTGTCACAACAACCCATATGCTTTTACAAAGGACAAAGATTTTCTTTCAATTTAAATTCCACACTCCTGTGGCAGTACCATATAAGTTGAAAACTAAGCCGAAGAATTATTGACGAAAATTTGAGAAAAAAAACTTTCAAAATGGGGATGCCAAAAGAGGAGCTAAAAAAAGAAGAAAAATTGTAAGCATTCACAAGCCTACTTGAGAGGTACGTAAATTTTGATTGCATGGCATTTGATCAATACTGACTGTCGAACTGTATGTAGGAGGGTAGGAGGCAAAAAATGTCAACCGTTGAGAACATAAAAACAAAAATTAATATTGGTTTAAAATTTTGCAATTCCAAAATGTGTATGTGTGCATGTGGCTGGCAGAATGTATGGCTTTTTTGGAAAATAAGAAATGCAAAACCATACATACATATACGAGCTTAATGAAGTGAAATTGTTCGTAATGAAGGCAGTGTGTAGTAGGCTAAATGCTTATAAATAAACTAAGGCATGCATGTATGTATGTTGTGTGTGGAGCGCGCCTACGTATGTACGTATGTTTGTGTGTACAAAAATAAAAATTCACCTAACACCAATGCATGTGCGCCAACTTAACAGATAAATATATCATTTAGATGATTTTAAAATTTTTTATCTATTTTTAGTGCTAAGAGATTATGGAAAAAAGTGCGAATTCCAAAAATATAAAAGCCACATGTTTTGAAAGCGAATGCTTATCTAATAAAGTAGCAACTACATTATCGAAATTATTCAGATTCTAATGATGCTCATTGATGGGAATATTCTTTAGGAGTAACGAACTTTTCAAAGCTTTTCAAATTACTATTCCTAGATGATAAACTCAGGGCAAAGTAACGTCAAGTCTAGAATTTTGTTTAATTATAAAACTCATTTACTTACTTTCAAGATTGTGGGTAGGCGGCTTTTGCCAATGGTTTCCCATTAGTTACACCCTCTGTATGGTTGGAACTTATGCAAAGCACCGAGTTATGCAAAGCACCGAGTGCTTGTAATCGCTAAGAGTTTTTTCATTCAAGAGAGATATGTATATGAGCACGTTTTGAGGTGCCAATAAATTATTACTTTAATATGTTGGGTGATTTGGCATTTGAGAAGTTCATATATCTATATTTGTTGCTTGATGTGAGTTAATCGTTGATGTTGCATGCCGATGGCATCACGCCTGTCGCTGGATTTCCCAATCTACGCACGCTTCTTAGGTAAGGACTATGTCTCAAAGCTTAAATGGGTAACTAGTCAGTTACTTGTATACTCAAAGTAGGCTGGACCTCTTATGTATGGCCCACGGATTTCCAAATACTTAATCTGTTGCTCATCCTTGTTTTATAGAGCCTTTCGATTTGCAACAACAGAGAGACTACGCAGGTCGGTGGCTGCCCCGATATTGTGTTAGATGTTAAAAACGCCCACCTTGTGGAGATCGTTAAATCCTTAGTTAAACTGTGCATCGATATCGACCGTGACCGTTTTTCCCTTTTGGTTTATATGTGGCGTAACTGTAGCTGCGGAGTGGAGCAACGCATATATCGAAGTAGAGGTCGTTAACGACTTGTTGGGGACTCTTGAAAAAGGGCGATCGGGCGGTTCCTTATGCGATTGAACTACCACTTATTCGTAAAGACAAGTTCTTAAGCACCCTATGTAAGTATACCCTAATATGGTCGTAAACTGGGCTGCGAATTCCCAACGTGAAGTATTTGGTCTTTATCCTAGACAGGAAGCTATCACGGAAATAAAATATGGGCAAGAACCTTTAGCAAGCACTGGAGGCTCTTTTTGTTATAGCGGTTACAACAACCCCAGTATCTCAGTCGTTGTCGTCAAGCTCAACTAACGGAAGACAGGGACAGCAGCGTTAGTTGTGTAGCGTTTTCCGCGCATACGAAGGGAGGTTTCGAGTCGTGGGGTGTGTGTCTCTCCGAATTTCGGACGCTCTGCATCTAATCTACTCAGGTATGAGCTCAACCTGCTGCAGTAGTCAGAACGAAGTTGGGCTATTGTGATCCGAGTCTCTCCAGGCAGACGAAGCTCCGTCTCGTCTATGTCAGGTGGTCGTTGGAGGCTCTCGCCGAAGATGGTTTATTTGCAGAATGTAACTGTCATTAAATCATTTTTATTGTAAATATAGTCGTCTAACGGCACTCAAAACATAAGACCACCATGCTCAATCAGTTGAAGAAAGGGCGAAGAGCTGTCCTAACTGGAATTAGTGGAGCACTTCTGTTTAGCGCGTTTTCTTGAATAATGAATAAATGTCACCTCAGATTAGTTGTTACTAAACTCAGTCGAACCCAATATATATAGATATACATATATATCTACATACTTATGCATGGATACGGCTGATGAGCACAATGCAAGTTGGCACTTCCCCTCAAATACCATTAAATGGAATTTCTTGAAGTACGTATTTGGTAATTGTCTGGCATCCGAAATCATAATTTTCACGCGGAGGTGTTAACTGGCGGTTGCCATTGGCGATTTACGCTTATCCTCACTTTACTTATATATATATAACTCTGCAATAAATTTAATAAGCACCATAACGCATAAATGTACATACATACTTATCAGCTTGCTCGCATAGTATCTATACATTTATGCATCTCATTCTATAATCTGGCTCATGAAATGCGTAGCCAAGCTCTCTAAATAAAACGCAATAAAGATAATCTCGATAATTTCTAAGTACACTCCTATCTATCTCCAG
>NW_016162184.1:0-8887 GCF_001687245.7 Rhagoletis zephyria | reverse complement strand
TTTTTTTAGATAAAATCAAAAGAAAATAAAGAAAAAACAGCAATTCATGAAATAATTTGTATAGGACAACTTTTGGAGAATTTCGCCACTTGTATTATGTGTTACGGCAAGACGGACAGACATTTTTCAAATATACAAGAATGCCAATTAATACGTTTGATTACATTTTGCCAAAAATTTAGCCAATTTCTTGAAAAACGCGTTTTTTCACAATTGCAAACATTTAAATAAATTGTAAACAATTCATCACAGCAAGCGATTCGTCTTTGAAAACAGTACCGCACTGTTTCAAGCTGACCGCTTGCGCAACGTCTTCATCTTCGTCTTCGTCTTTGCTTGCACTGTGATCACTTTCATATGTTTACTACTGCACTGTTTTTCGTCTTCGGTTTCGTCTTCATCTTCGTCTTCGGCTTCGCTTCCACTCTGTTTGCAACCTAACAGCCATGATTCAACTTTTATTGCCACAGTGTGCATTGTGGGCGACGAATCGCGGAAAGCATTGAACAGATTCGCGTGTATTTGCCTAGAAGTTGCAAGCGAATATCAAGCGGATTTTGGCTTGTACATACATACATATACTTCTTTTTTGTTCACAGTCAGCCATGTTGCAAACGCAAAAATCCATTTTTTTAGATTTTTCATTATTTCCTTTCGTGTTTTTCATTACACATTCACATAAACATTTCTTTTTTTCAAATTTTTTCAGCATTTTTGCACGCTCCCAATATTTTTTGCTGTGTCGCTGACAAATTGCTGAGGCAATCTTGTTGCATGCAGCATGCAACTTAGCGGAACAGTATACATACAAATATAAATATTGAGTATATGTGCATTAGATGGTACCACCTTACAAGCAAATAAAAAAATACCCATTCTGCAAGGTAATTTCAAAAAACAAAATTTCGTGAGCCTAGGGGTCTTTGTTTTATTTTTTGTGTGAAATATTTCCACTGAAAAAACTATTCTGGTGGGTAAGTAGATACTAGAACGAGATAAAAGTTAATGAACTTTGGAGCAAAAAAAAACTGTTGCCCCCCAGGCAAGTAAATCGATATATCATACTGTAAATGCCGAAGATATAACCAAAATTTCCAAAGTGCGTTCGGCAAAAAAAAAAAATAAAAAATAGAAAAAAATACTCAGCGGTGTACGGCGAACTCTTTTTTTTCGGTACGGACTAATGTACATACTTATGTAAAAAAGTATATACAAAGTTAAGTAAGCAATGTGTGGGTTGCGAAAATGTGATTACTACCAGTTTCTGGTGGACAAACTATCACCGCAGTGAAACTCAACTCAGCTTGGTCAACTCAAATTGCGTACTCATGTGACAGATGAGAGTGACGTTTCTATTTTTAGTTGTGCTGATAATCGTTGTTATTATCGTGGTTGCACTTGTTAAAATAAATTTCAAGGCAAAGCTTGCACTACTATACTTTGTGAAATTAAAAGTCTCTTAAGCGCCATGTTGAACGAGTATGTCGTGTAAAACATTTTAAGGGGGTTTTCCATGAAATTCATTCAAAGAATATTCGGAAAAATTATAGCTATCGATAAATAGACGCTTTTCTATAATAAATGTATCAATAAATTTTTCGGCAATGCTAGGTTTATCGTTAAAATTATCATTATCAATTTTATTATATTTATCGATATCTTTGCATCCACTCGCCGGTATATTGATCGATTTTGCTTTAAATACTTTTAACAATATTGCACTAGATACTTTTATCGGTATCGCTATTGATAGTTTTAATATTTTGATCGATACTTTGATACATATTGCTATCAATAATATTATAGGAAGGTAAGCAATGATGTAAATTTTGTTTCAAAAAAAATGAGAGAGAGAGGTTCAGAGGGTGTAATTTCCTAGAAAACGTTCTAGCAAAAGAGAAACAGTTCCGGAAATTGCTTTAGAGCTTTGAACTCGCAGTAGTTAGACTTCGGGGCGTTGTGCCTGTCTTTTCCTCTGGGGTGTGGTATTTCATTGTCTTTTTGTCGCTCTTAATGATTCTGATTACAGATGGTACAAGGGTGATGCGGATCTTTGAGGAAAATTATTTCCGATAAGTATGGTAAGATTTATTTTTCAGACAATATATATTACCGGCTTTGGCAAACTTAGTCATGGAGCGATACTCGGTTGAACAAATGATCCAAACGTTGATGCTGATTAAAAAACGAAACGAAAAGGCAAAACGGAGCAAGGAAAAATCCAAAAAAAATTTCATCCAACAACAGGTCACTGTTTGCTATGGTTTTTGGGCTGACGGAGTCATCGGACCGTACTTCTTAGTAAATGAATCCGTTGAAGCTGTTACAGTGAATGGGCGTTATCGTAACATTATAACAAACTTTTTACGGCCTGGATTAGATGACGTTGCCACTTGCCTTACAGCGCATGAAACAATGGCCCTATTGCGAAAATCTGCGGTCTTATTAAATCACTCTATACATCCAGGCATTTGCAAAGGATGTAGCTTGAGCTGGAAATTTCTGATGTTGAGATCTAGCTACAAGCTTCAATACTTCCAGACTATTTCGACAATAGAAGCCTCGGCTAAATTATGTTGGAAAACATAATGGAATGGAGTTAAACTGGGCGCCATGTAACTCGGCAATTCCTCCCTATTAGGCACCTGATCAAATGATTAGATAGGGCGCAGACCAGATATTGTGTGGACCCCAACTCCGTCCAAATATTTCCATGCTGGTATGCATCGAGCGGCTGCTGGTGGAAAAACCTCTCATTACCCTTAATTTCAGAAGGTCTACCAGTTTTTTTGCTTTCATTTAGGGGATGTAAATGCAGTTAACTTATGGAATCGCTGCCTTAAAGAAGTTAATATGGCGATACACTTTTTGTGGTTCTGCTCCGGCTTTGCAAGGATTAGGTATGGGGCTTTTGTCAGCAAAGTATTGCAAAGACGAACAACTAACCCTTTTGACACCCAACGATCTGCTATGATTTATTTGTAGATCGTATGCATTTTAAAATAGATCGAAAAGAATGCGTAAACAGTACAATGGGCGTTCTTTTTTGCACGCAAAATTCTTTAGTTACGACAAAAAAAAGCTCAAACTATGGGAGTAATTACCCGTACCCGTACTACATATAAAATGTCTGGAAATTTCACAAAAGATCAAAACCAAAATAGATTTTCTTTAAAACTTTTGAATGACTCGCTAACGTCAAGGCCACTCACAAAAGAATGATTAGTAGGCAATGTTGTTTGGAAACAATTTACACCCTCGTAATTGATTTGTAGAGTTCTCAAAAAGAGTTACGCGTTTTGTTGAAGTGCAGGTACACCGTGAGGCTCATTAACTGAAACTTGTTTGATTTAATCACCACAGGTAAAAATGTACTCCTCGTATAAATGGGAAACCTAAACAGGTAGATCTTTCAGCAGATGAATTCTCAAGTGAGCTATAAAAAGGAGAATTTTTCATTTTGATCCGCATTGCAAAAGTATCACATCACAAGTTAACATATTCATATTCTAAGAAACTGTTAAAAATCTACAAAGTCTTTTCCATTATGAATAAGCGCATCACGGACATGCTCTTCTTACCGTATCCCGGCTCGCCGTTCACGGTGCATGTAAGTATTATTTCTTATACATATTTTTTTTAAGATTTTATCTTACGTTCTGTGATGTGTCAGTAATTTAATGACGATTTCTTTCCACTTTCAGGTTACATACAATTATGGCCAAAAGCCAAAAAATTTAATACCCTTAACGCCTATCTCTTCGATAACAATACCATTTCCAACGCCATCAACCACTCCATCATCACAAAATGATCAGCGTTTGCGTGCCGTTTTCAATCGTGAACAGATCGCAGCATTAGAGGAAGCATTTCGTAGAAATAACTTCTTACCTAAAGAGCGCAGATGCGAACTTGCAAGGCGCATCGGGTTGGAAGAGAAGCAGGTGAAGGATTGGTTTCAAAATCGTAGAGTAAAAGCGAAGCGAAACCAGCAAATTTTAACTCATAACGAAGCAGGTACGGAGAATGAAGTTGTTGATCAAAATTATGCTGCGAATTCGATGGGAGAGCCAAGAAGAATGAGGGAAGAAAAAGAAGACGTTATAAATCAAATAGTCATGTTTTTAGAAGGAAGCGCGGATATTAATATCAATAGAATTGCGATGCCACCGTTGAATGTGTTGTTGCCACAAATGCCACGGACAATACAAACGTGCTTGTGTACCGATGATTTGGACGATCTGCTAGATGTATTGAAGAAAGAAACCAGAGAAACTTACAAGTCACAACAAACAAGTCCGATATCGCAGTTAAAGCGGCGTAAAACCGACGACCATGAAGATGTGCCACCACCGCCACAGAAGAAAAAGCGATTAGAAATTCCTGATCAAAGCCGGTTTTATCCTCAACATTTACACTGATACAGAAAGTGATTATAGGAATAGTTTAAATTTTTGATTTTCTAGAAAATGTAGCACATAAGAATTAGAAATTAAGCAAGAATTGACGAAGTCAAGTTAACGATAGACCTTTTTTATTTATTTTTTTATTGATTTATATAAATTTATATGAAACAGTTTTAAAACTATATATGTATTTATAAAAATTTTAATAAATATGAAAACTAACATTTTATATGATCTTCTGATGTCCGATTGACCAAAAAATGGCGTAAAGTAATTCAGATTTATGTACACAAAATTATCTCCAATACAAAAAATGTCGAAAGGATGTAAATTTATATGTCAAAGGGAATGTTAACCATTTCCTAAAAAGGCAGATTAATCCCGAAAAAAGTTCATAGCGATATAAATTAGGAATGTTCGAGATTTCTCAAAATAAGATTTTCGGTCACTGACCGTAGCGTTTATTCAGCAGCTAAGGTTCTCTTTTCCATGGTTTAATCAGGCCTTAGCATAAGAAAGTTACCGAGCTCTGAAGTATACCAAAATTTTTTCGAAGGTCGGGTTTTTTTTTAATTAATGGTTTTTAGTTTATAATAAAAAGCAATTGATTTTTTAAGCAAAAAACACAATCGACTTCTTTGCTTACATTAAAGGGACACCCTTGAGGACCACTTTTCTAGTACACAAAAATTATCGAAAACGGTTCACGTGGTCTAAAGTTATCCGGTATACACATAAAAAAATATTCCGACTTTGGTTAGTATTTATTTAATGATTTTCACTAATTTTGGTGAATTCAGATATATTTCAATGGATTATTCGGTTAGTACCTGCAGTTGTACATTAGCATTCAGCACGTATAACAATATCCCTCGATCAAATGGGCCAATTTACAAAATTTATTCCGAAAATAATTAAAACAACCTGTTTCACTTAACAAATGGCAAAATGACTCAGCTTAACGACAACAATATATAATAGCTAATTGGAAGCATCTGTTGCCACATGTTGCCTATGAACATTAGGCATGTGACTTTTTCGATAATTAAATAAATTTGGTACAAAAAGTTTCGAGTCAACAACTCTGTACTGGAAAAAAACATTCATATATCGACACTTCAGTGGAAAATCGACCTACATATTTCGGCAGCCAGCTCGATAAAGCCCTATATCAGAAAAGTTTTCAAGAGCGCCGTATCTCAAATGAAAATGATGGGATAAAGCGTTTTTGAATCGGCAGCTGAGATAGGGCGTTTTTGAACAAAATTCTGAGATAGGGCGTTTTTCAGTAAAATTCTGAAATAGGGCGTTGTTGAATAGATTACTGAGATAGGGCATTTTCGAGCTGGATGCCGAGATAGGTCCATTTTCCACTCTGCTGTCGATATACGCTGGTCCTTTTTTAATTATTAAAAATGTTTACTAAGATAAATGAAAATTCCATGTCAATCAAATTATGACTGCGATTCAAAAATTTTTCCATATATGTATGTACACATCGATGGTCCTCTGCAATAACCATACCTAAAACTCAAAATTAAAAAAAAAAAACGAAATCCTTACATTTTTTCAGTCTCACCCCCTCAATCGGTAATACCACGGACACAAATATCACATACAATTGTTTGTCCGATTGGCGACGATTAAAGCGAGTCGCACAGTAGGCAAAGTTCAGATTCCTCTATAGAGACTTAAAATTAGAAAAGGCATATGCCTAATGTGGTACATATAACGTAAATATGTATACACATATTTGCCGGAAAAAAGCGCATGTGACATGTTCTTAAACATTTGGCTTACATTTAAACTCATTTCGACTTGAACGAAGGAAGGACTCGTATAGCGGGCGTATGCTGAGCTGCTTTTAATACCTTTAAGGCCAGACATGCCAAACACATGTGCTGGGGGAAAGCAACTAATGCTAACAACTGGCGCTTCTTCCCACATATCGCTTAATAGCGAATATATGTAGCCAAATGACAGCAACAAATTTACTCTTGAATCATTAAGAAGAGTAAGCGCAGAAAATTGTAAAAGTGTATCTTTTTTTATAACTTCTCATAAAAACAAAGCCAGTGTTCTAAATAAGTTTTAGAGCGCGTTCGGTAAACTGCTTTTACATGCTTACTACTATGTGTATATGTACTCGTATACGCTTATGTACATACTAGGAATGTTAATCATGGCCTTTTTTAGGTCCCGAAAGTACCGGGATTCTTCACGGGATTTTCGGGACCTGTAATTTGCACTGATGGCAATAATAGAAACTCTTTTTCTTGACCAGTATTGGCTATATTTCTTTTTTTATTAATAATTAATATTTTTTTATAAATATATTCGTGAATCTATGGGCCAAATATAGTAAAATTTTTCACTTTGAAGTCAGTAATTCAAAAATTATTAAAAAAATTCAGTGAAATTTGCTTAGAGAAGAAGTATGGGTATCGAATTAAGTAAGAAATTCTGTAGAATTTAATCAGATTAAATTTTTTGTGCATAAGGACTTTTAAGTATTGAAAATGTCCTTTGAAAATTTAATCCTGGAAATTTCGCAATATCTGTTTTTGAAAAAATTATATGTTAAGGATTTATATAAACTCGATAGCATCCTAGAATTTCGTCCTTCTAACTTTATCAGCTAAAAAGTTACCTATATGTCTATGTAAATCCAAAAAATTTAATTTTTTTAAATTCTGAGAACTTTCCTCTTTAATTTGGTACCCATATTTTTATTCTACATTGCATTGAATTTTTTAAATAACTTTTGGAATTAATCATATCTTTGAAAGTACAATTATTTATACTAGTTTTTTTTTCGTACTGTTCATACATATAAGCCACATTGATGTCGAATTTTAAGTAATTTAATTGCGCAATAACTTGCCAGCGCTTGGCAAAAAGTAAAATATTCTACCATACCTCCGCCCACATTTGGCATTTAAGCTCCTCTAAATTGAATACGATTTTTTTTTTAATTCATTCCACCAATGTTTTTTAAACCATGCGTTTTTTGATATTTTTTTTTGTTGTAGCATCCCTCAACTACAATGTTAAATCAAATTAAAATCTGTTTTAATGTTAATTTTTCCCCACCAATAAACAGCAATGCCACAACTTAATTTGCTTAATATCCTTAAATATTCCACAGCTGCTAGCCTAGTTGGCCACGCCGGTGTCATTCGGCTTGCTGGTTTAAACGCCCATTGGCCATATAATAAATAATTAGTTAGTTGTTTACGCGCATTTTGTTGCTTCATTAACTTCGTAAATGATTAAATTTGACATTTGCATTCGATCCGATTAACAAAAGCTTCAACGTCTGACATTTGTACATTTAATTACTGGCTTGGTTGTGTAATTACGATGAATGAATGTATGTAATGTAAATTGGCATACATACATACATAGTTAGTTAATTGCCCAGGTATGTTGTGTTTAATATGTATTACTGCCCATCTAATGAACTTTTGTTGTGCGGCGTTGTTATGGTTTTGTATTGCAATCAGTGCATAATCATTATCTGGCTTTTGCAATCACACAGTCAGGCACAAAATAATAACTAAATACCTACTATGCAAATGGAATTCATGAATATTTTGGGAGTATGTGTGCTTCTTTTTTTGCTTTTTTGCTTTTGTGAGAAATGCATACTTAAATTGCATGTGACAAGACTTGACAAAACAAGTGTCAGGTTTTGCTCATACACCTTCACCATCAAACTTCTAATGATTTATTATTAATATGTTAATATTTATGTATATAATTTCGCAAATAATTTAAGAGCTGAAAATTTCCTAACATTAAATTCAAAATTCAGTGTGATCGCAATATTCATTTCGCTGAAAATGCGCTACAGTAAATAAAACCCCTCAGAGTGAATACATACATACATCCAGTGATTGGACTTGAAAAATAATTTGTGTGGTAGAATCAGGAAAAAAAATGTGGTAGATCTCAGGTTTTGGATCAAACTTTGTACAAAAATTAAAAAAAAATCTGCAAGGTTCGCCTAAATTGCAAACATTTTAATTATAATCTAAAAAAATTAATCTTAGATGAGATTAATAGAGTACACGATTGAAGTAAAGCTAAAAATTGCGTTGTTTTGGAATTTTTTTTTTTCTTGACAGTGTAAAGCAGCTCCTTCCATATCAAAATATGTTTCGAACATATTTTAAGAGGTTTCTGCAACCTTGCGGAGTGCTGCCAGCTTTTTATTTTATCACAGCACGATATAGCGAACAAATATGGCACATTCCAGAAACCGCTACTTGGGATTTTAGAGTTTGACAATTCTCAAGTAAAAGTAAATAACGCCTTAGAAACTTTAGATGCAGTGAAATTTACCAATACTTTCACAAAAATCGCCGTTTCTTAACATTTTCGCTTTAACTTTTTTTATATATCATATACTATTTTGCAATTTAACACAATTGTAGTATATCAGAATAAGTCACTAACAACAACAAAGCCACACGCCT
>NW_016162182.1:0-45158 GCF_001687245.7 Rhagoletis zephyria | reverse complement strand
AGGCAAGTTGAGTCTATAATTTTAGTCTGTGGTTTAGTTGGGATAATGCAAAGTGTTTGAGGTTGTCGGTTGAGGATTTGAATTATTTAAAGGTGTCGATGCGCGTTCAATGATTGTGGGAATATTTAAAGTGGCGATAAGAATGGAAATGCAATAAAAGAAGTGGAGTAAAGTGTTATAGATATTTTTTGCTTTAGAGCATGGTGTGATATGCACGATATTTTTGGAATGATATTTTTTTTTTACAAATGGTAAGGAGAGGTTCCTTTAGCACAGGCACAGTAAGTAATATTGAACGTTAGTAAAAGCGAAAAATTCGCATTTCTTCTTCTTGATCAGCGCTATAGTCGCCTAAGCGATTTTGGCCGATTCCAGCAAAGTACACCAGTCGTTTCTCTTCTGCTCCAACTGTCGACGATTGGAAATATAAACTCAAAATAAGACTGTTCCTTTGTGGAAAGGCTTTTTTTCCTAAACGCAGAAGGGTTGCCACCTGCCTCAGTTAGGTTATTTGAAACACTACTAAGGTTAAGCTCCACGCCCTTGTCCATCTTCCACTAAGCATTCGACCTCTATACTGGCTCCGAAATCCATCAAAAAGTTTAGTTTCATATCGTCAATCCGTCGTCTCTATTCAATGGTACAGTATTGTAAGTAAAATTACAAGCCCGGGAACAATTTGCGAACAAGGATTCAGTCAAATTGGCGCTGGGCTCTTTTGAGCGCTACAAGGTTTCAGGGGTATTTGGCATCCGGCCGGTCATGGTAGTGAGAGTTTAATACCGCACCTAGTAGACATAATGAGAAATAGTCCTGCGGAAGCGTACGCCCCACAGCTGTGGCGTAGGGCGCGAGTAATCTTTATCTCGAAGTTGGGTAAAAGGGACTACTCGCTAGCGAAGTCGTTCAAACTAATAAACTTAACTTCCTTTGTAGTAAAAGCAATGGAGAAGGTCATAGACTGCCTTTATGGTGTGCAAGCATCTGGCGGAGAAATCTTGGGGGTGTAGCCCCGAGATCCTAAAATGTCTTTACATCATGATAGTACAGCCAATTATTACCTATGGGGCGGTAGCTTGGGTTTCAAGAACTACTCTAGCCACGGCGAGGCTTACTCTCACCAAGCTACAACGAATGGCATCTGTATGCATAATAGGAGCGGTGGGCACATGTTCAACGACCGCGCTGGAAGTAGTCCTCGAATTTGGGCCTCTTCATGTAACCATAAAGCAGGTAGCCAAAAGGACTCTGCTTGAAACTGTGAGAGAGGGATTTGGAAAAGGTAAGGTCATATACTCTAGGAATATGGAGATGCTAGGACTCTCGATCCCACTTTTGAGAAGGGATTCAAAAGAGAGTTTTGCAGCAACGCAACCTGGAGCGTCTCCGCCTTTGAGGGACTACTTCAGGGTTGCACCGTGCACTGGTGCACAGATGACCCGAAGACACCAGAAGGAATAGGGGTTGGAATCGTTGGACCCAGGACCAGAATCTCTGATCCGATAGGGAAATATCGGAGTATTTTTCGAACAGAAGTTCACACCGTCTATCTATATGTCCTATGAGATCAAATCATAGTTAGTCCTAGAGTGTATTGAGAAGCTTAACTCCTTTGGTCGACACAATAATATCAAGTTAGCGTGGGTATGTGGCCACAAAGGAGTGAAGGGTAGTGAGGCGGCAGCCATCACTCCAGTAGGCCCCGAGCCTTTCCTAGTAGGGGAACGCTATGAGAAATTTAAACTGGCATAGTTTTTCAAGAATGCGTCAGGCGCAGAGTATAACAAAGAAGATTTCTAAGTTTACTTATTCTCCCAAAAGAGAAGCTTAGAATAATAACAGGTATCCTTACAGAACAATGCAGGCTTAGAGGCCAAAAGCTGGGGATGTGGTCGAATGACCTTTGCCGGTACTGCGACTCTACCAGCGAGACACTTCTATACATCCTCTCCGAGTGTGATGCAGTGTGCAGAAGACGTGAGAGAAGTTTAGGCCCAATGTGGCCGCGGCTTAAGCACATTGACTCCCTATCCGCCGAAAGCACTGTTGAACTTTCTCAGGGATTTCGGCTTAGAAGAAGTATTGTGAATATAAGAGGGCACAATAGACCACTAGGTCGTAGTGCACACCTTACTTTAATATCTATATATTTATATACATATCTACAAGCTCTGGTTACTCATACGCCAACACGCCCTACTCTATGAATATTGAGAAATATTTTTGTGCTTCCTTTAAAGGAGGAATAAGGAGTTGTTCAACAAAAATAAATATACCATAGAAGTTGATAATTTACTGCAAATTAAGTAAACTTTCGACATAATTTTCAATAAGAACAACATAAACAATAACAAATTAGCCTGACAAACAGCAATAACATTAAAACCAACTGAAACTTAACGTACGCTGCGTAGCGCCTACTGTAGGTGCTGGCCTGGCATACAACAACAATAATAACAAAATATCAAATAAATGCAAATGCTTGCAGATAGCTAAGTGAAGTGACCACAAACAAAGTTTTACGAAAGCGTCAGGTTAATGGCAAGCAAATTGGAAGCGAATCGGGGCAGCAGGCATAGTGGTCGAAATGATGCAAACTTTAAGCTTTGCAAATGTTTTACGAAAATAAGCGGTTTGTTTAGAAAATTAAAGTAGCTCTAAACAATTTTTTTCTATTTGCTGTTTACAGCGAAATTGGCGAAAAGAATTGTGAAGAAAGAAAAAAACGAACCCGGAAAATAAAAATAAAACAATGAAAAATTCGCGCATGAAAAACTATTGCGAAAAAAAGGATGTACGTACGTATGTATGTATGCGTGTACGTGGGGGAAAGCAAAACTTTCTAATGGGAAAACTTTTGCAATTCTTTTGTTTTTGGCTTTTATCTTTGAATGCATGCAGCAGTTTGTTGCTGAAATTGCTGATTGTTGTGCAACAAACCATTTGTATTAATTAGCACAAAAGCCGTTTGTGTTTAAAGTTTGGAAATTTTCTTTGAACTTTTTCATTGCAGCGGCAAACTTTTATGTATATATTTCATACTTTTTTTTCTTTTTGTATATTGAACGAAGATATCGTAATGCACTGATTACTTCCATCTTTGTTTATATCGAGAAGTGCTTTGGTGTTTGTATTTAAACCATGTTTTTTATTTATTTTTTTCGTTTTTTTAATTTTTGCGTACACATGTAGTATGCGAATATTTTTTTTTAGTCTTACCCAGCGCTCTATTTCGCTAATTCTTCCATGATCCCAAATTAGCAAAACAAAAAAATGGCATGCAAACACTCATGCAGCCTGTCAAAATAGCCACAACAAAAGGTCAACGCCGTCACATCCTGTAATTCAACAGACTTGCGCACCCTTTCGGTTAGTAACCATAAACGGTCATTGTAGCTCCACAATGTACCTATGACGCAATGCCACCGTTGTGCTGTAATATGGCCAGCAAAACGAGTTTAACTAATAGTACATACTTACCACCTCCCCTGCCATACTATGTACTTGTACTTGTATTTGATGGCGAAAAAGCAGCTGGTATTTGCTACCACACACCATCCTTCCATCATCCTCTCATTGTTGTTAGCACGGTTATTTGTCGTTTAATTAGAGACGAGTCTACTTTACGTAGCCACTGACTGACATACCGCCAAACGCCACTTCCAGCTACTCAACGTTCATTTGCTGTTGTACAACAAACAGCACCGAGAAAATACTTACTCGTATCATCAACTGTGCATCTGGGCACACAACACAGATTTCTTGCCAACACAGCTGTAGCTTAGCATGCTGAAATGTTATAGTACTTTTGTTAATTTTGCTGATGTTATTCTTGTTGTTGTTGTTGTCACGTAAGCTCACACTTTCGTGCTACTCTGACCAATGTATGTATGTAGGTGAGAGCAGTTAGTTGTTGATGGCATACTGTGGCATTGTGTCAGTTGTGTTGTGGGGCTTTTGGTCATTTTATGGCGTTGGTAATCAGAAACTGTTTTAATTATTTAAGGCTTCATTCTGATGAATGACAATGGCAGCAGCAGCAACAGCAGCTGAAAAAGCGGAACCAAAAACAATTCGAAACCCCTCGAAAGCTTCACACGAGCCGAAAATGACAGCGGAGCGTACGTAGACTAGTGAAAGCGTTTCGTACCATCAAGCTACCTGAGTCACTGAAAGCCACATCAACGGAGCTGAAAATTTGTTGATTGACGCTGAAATACGTATGCATATTTTTTTTGAGCGAATTTGCGGCTTTGTTGCAAGCGTTTTAAATTTGATGCTTACTACTTAATATTAGAGAAAAATGTAGAATACAGTCGCCGACCGCAAACTTCAATTACTGCAAGCCCTTCACTTTACCTTGACACTAAACTTCATATCCGTCAAAGTCTGTCCGAATTGCATACGGTTTTAACAGTGCAAGGCCTTAAAAATTTTCAAAATATGATAAATTCAAAAAATTATTAAAAATATTCAGCGCAATCTAGAAAAGGAATATGCATATCGGTTTAAAGAGAAATTTCCGCAGAATTAGAGCCAATAAAGTCTTTTAGCGCATAAGCACGATTAAGTATTGAATATATTTTTTTTAAAATTTTTACTTTGAATATCCGTGAAATTTTGCTATAGATATTTTTAAAAATTAGAAATTTTAATACCTATCCGTCCTATGCGTAAATTCTACAGAAATTTCTCTTTCATTTGGTACACATATTATTATTCTACATTGCACTAAACTTTTAAAATAGTTTTTGTTTTTTTCGTTTTTTTAATTACAATTTTTTCAGATTTTATATACTCATTTAATTTTTAGAAACTCAGTTTATGTATTTTAGCTTTTTTAGTTAAATATATATTTTTCTAATTTTTAGATGTTCTTTTAATAAGAATATTTTTTTTTGTAATTTCATTTAATTTTACTGATCTTAGTTTATTTTTTCTTTTTTAAATGAATTGTTTTTGTTTAGTTTCATTTTCATTTAATATTTAGATTTTACATATTATTTAATAAAGAAAAATATTTTTAAAAATTTAGTTGTAAGAAGCTTATCTTATGAATTCTTTCTTTTTTTAATTTAATCTGTTTTTCTGCTCATAATTTCACTTTCTTTTAATTTTTAATTTTTAGGGTTTAATTGTAATTTTTTAAGAAAAATACATGTTTTTATTTCATTTAATTTTTAGGATCTTATTTAATTTTTTACCTTTTAATTTATATTTCTTAAAATTTTTATATTTTGTTTTAAAAATAAAAATATATTTTTTTTCATTTTAAGAATTATTTTATTCTTTTTTGATTTGTTTACTTTTTTAATTAAATTTTAGATATTATTGTTTTAAAAAGAAAAAAATATTTTTTTTAATTTCAATTACTTAAAAATATTTATATATATTTTTGCTTTATTTTCATTTTATTTAATTTTCCTTTATTCATTAGTTTTTATTGTTTTAAAAGGAAATATATATATATTTTTTTTAATTTAACTTAATTTTTACAAAAACTTATGCTAAAATGCAAGTAGCATACGTTAAAACCTCCTCGTTAGCATTTTTCTTTTTACAATTTTCTTACGAAAGACTAAAAGGAAGATAAAGAAAAGAAAAATATTTCAATAAAAGAGACGTTCTGAGCTTAGTTAAAATTAAATTTCCTTTATTTCGTAGTGAAATATTTTTTTTTTTGTATATCCACAAAAGAAAGAGTTGACCGAACGAATACAAAATTGCTTAAAATATTGACATTGCTGTTGTGTAAATATTTGCTTAATATTTCCGTAAATTCGTTGCGGCTGCGTGCGAATCGGTTAATGTGTTTACCTGTACGTGGTCAGCAACAAGCTGTTATATACGCATTTACGCGGGAACAGAGCGGTAATGAGTAAAATTGCTGTTGGCTAGTAACTGCATGTACGCATACATACATATATGTAGGTACATGCGGATGTAGGTATGCTCGTACGCACAAATGTACATATGTAAAGCAAATGCGGAATATTTAAACTCTTCAGCCGTTTGCTTATTTAAAAATAAACCGGCATTGCTGCAGGTGCCTGCCACGGTCAGTGGTGTTACTTGTTGTTGTTCTCATTTTATTTCTGCTACTGACTGTGACATTTTTTGCGGTGCAATTCGCCTCGTTTAAGCGAAAATCGATAAAAACTGCTGATGTTGACCGGTTGTTTTTCGTTTGTACTCCATTTTTTTTTTTGTTTTTTTTTTTTGTTTTCTCGACCAACTGTTTATTCATTATAAATATTTTGTTGACTTGTGTTTTTGTGGTTTCTTGTTTTTATTGTGATTACTTTAACGGATGTTTTAATTTAAATAAGATATTTTCTGCTGCAAAAGGCAGACAGCAATTTCATGCCTTTGCGCTTATGGAAAGAGGATGAAAATAATACGTGTTTTCGCGGTATGGTATGTGGCATGCCACATATGTACACAGGTGTTTGTATGAGAATATTACAAATATATGTATGTAGGGCAATAAAAAGCGAAGAAGTGGCACTTTCATTTTCGTCATTTAAGTTATCTTAAAGCATTCTTTAAGGAATTTTGTTTAGGGGTGACGGTTCAATTAAAAAAAACAACTGCTTTGGCAAGTACATTTCATTCGTAGTAGCTTGTCAATTTGCTGACCTTAATCACTGCCTGCAATGATTTGTTTGCCGTCCGTTAATCAGATTGCGGTGCTAACCAAAATTAGCTTACATTTTCACCTCCATACTGCTGCCTTAACTGCTTTGAGCTCGAATGAAAATGCTGGTAACTACGCCAATTAAAAGCGAAAGCTAATGTGTGGGAATTGGAATGGGTACAACTAGGCGTATGATTAATGTGCTTTTCGGTTGGAGTGAATGGGAGTCACAATGCAGACATATGACAGATCCGCATTCTGTTTTGTTTTACATTGTTAGCTACCTGAGTTGCTAAGTTTCAAATATTCTATATGATTTTCATCTTAAGATTACCTTAAAACATTTCTCTGGTGGATTAAATGAGTTTAATATTTAGAGGAGGGAACGCTTCACTTATAAACCGCGGTCACAGACGAACTTTTTTAACATACCTCTATTTGGTTACAAGCTCTCTTTGATTGAGGTATCCTTAGGGAAGTTGCAAGGCTAGTTAAATACTATCTAAGCCTTAGACTTCTAGGGGATCTCCAGAAGCAAAAAGTGGTCTTAGTTATGGGTTAACAGTAGCACGAAACGTGTTCTGCTGTTTCTAGTTTTTAAGACGCAACCGACACTGGCCAGAATAAGTAACTTCTAGGTAATGTTTCGTTATCCTGTAGTGGCTAGTGAGAAAGTCAATGAAGATTCTTACTTTGTGTCCAACAATGTAAAACAGTATCTTGGCTGTTATTGTTGTAATTTTATGGAGGAAGAACTTAGCTTGTCTGTTACCTTTCGCGCTTATTGAGTAATGTTGCGCTTATTTCTTCATGCAGATGTAAGTAAGAAGTTCATATGACGGAGCTCTATGGCAGACCGTTGAAGGCTTTTGGATATATAAATTCCTGTGCAGCTCCTTTTCTAAGAAAATATCTGGGGAGTGCCTAACCAAAGTAATGATACTTTTACTTTCAGTAATTTTAAGGTTTTGTTGGTTTTTTTGTTACATTTGAAATCATAACGCTAACCAGTACTTCAAGCGTGCGGAGCAGCGGGCAAAAGCTAGTAAATTATTAACAGAAAAGCTACTGCGACTTGAAATTTTTTATTTCAACCGGACGAAATGTTGTGTTGATATTTAGATAAATAACTCATACGCCATGTCATGCGTGTAATATAGGATGCAAAAAATCCAACAATGTATCCGAAAAATGCGGATTTTTCCTCTAAAGTGTGCGACAGAAATATAGGTACAGACAAGTATCGAAAATCGCTTTGAAACGGATGCGTTACATTTAATACGATTTCCTTCTGCACTTCACATATCCTTTTTCATGGTTTGAAAAAAAAAATATTAAGAAAGCGCCTGACGGCATTCGAACCCGGCACCCTCTGAAAGCTAGCAAATACTAGCACGCTCCTCTGTATGCTCAGCCACCGCCGACCACGTATACGTGCTCTGAAATGTTCAGATTGAACAACTAAAATACAATTAATGCTTTCAAATAATATCATCATCGAACGTTTTTCGGATGAATGAAAATTGTAGTCGGTAAAATTTATGTTTCTCTGCTGGCTGGGGTATTACCTTAGATTGTGATTATATAAAAAATTTATTTCTCTTTTTTATTGAAGTGTACATATGTTACCAAAACAAACCAATTTCCCATTCAAAACCATACCGTAAGTAAATTTCGTGTGGATAAAATTTTTCGTTGTTTGAATAAAATAAAAATATGTGAGATAATAGCGGTTAAAAAGGTAGAGCAAACAAACCCAGGTGTGAAATAGGAGTTAATTTGTCACACGTTATGTACATACTTATATATATTAGGGAGCATCACTCTCCATACAAAAAAGATAGGTTTTGTTTTTGCATCGGAATTAAAAAATATAAAATATTTTTAATCTACCGCCAAAACATTTTAAAAACCAACATTAAGATTTACGTGCGGTCGACTGAGTTGAGAGGTTACCGTGACATAACTCCAATTTTTAAATTTGTATATATGTCACTCCCTGTACAGTGAGAGAAAGCCAATTTTTTTTCTTGGGGTTATGTCACTTCTTATAAGGTGTCATAACCCCAATCGGGATAATTGGAACCTAAAGCATATTTTCCAGCTCTCAGGAAAAATGAGCATATAAAAACTCGCTCAAAAAATTAAAAGGAAATTTTTTAAAATTTTTATAAAAATTTTATCATTGCTCTTGCACATTCCAAATTCTATTCTATGTCGCGGCATCATTTGAGAGTGCCTTCAAAAATCAATTTTTTATGAACAAAATTAATTTTAAATAAAATTTGTCCAAAAAATCACCTCAATTTTTAAATAGCACTCAAAATAGTGAGTTTTTTAAAGGTATTTTTAAATCGGATCAGCTTACATAAATCTTACTATAACCCCGAAATACTTTGACGAAAGTCTTAAAATATAATAAATTTTATAATTCCGATGAAAAAACTACAACTTTTTTGGTGAGTCACTGTAATGTACATACATATATGAAGTTTAATGATAACGTTAAATTGCAAAAGCCATAGTACCCGTAATATATTTCTAATTTGAATTTTTTATACCCCTGCCAAGGCTGAATTACGGCCATGCCGTTAAGAAAAAAGTCAGTTGGATGAATATATATAATCATCTCTTTGTGGTTAACAGAGTACGCGTCTAAGTGGAGGCAGTTAAATAAAAGGCTATTAGCAAGAGTGTAGCGAAGCCAGCACCACAAACCGTCGAACACGCCAATACCACTAATGTGCCGCTAAAAGCATTGAGATAGCCATTTAGCGAAGCCGCACAGCATTTTCGTCATCAAATTCGACCATCATTTGTGGTTGGTGAGAAGGACGTGTGCATTGTATGTGTGCCTGTGCCTGTGTGTGTGTGAGTGTAGAGAAACGAGAAAATATGCTAATCTCGGTATTTTGCGCAAATGCTGAAAATATGTTAATTTTTATTACAAATTAAGTGAAAATTTAATTTAGCCGGATTAATGTAAGCGCGTAAATATGTTTGCAGCCAGCAGCGTTGGCTACTCTGTGTGGCTCAAGAGCTTAACTGGGTTAGTTTGAGTTCGTGCGTATGTGTGTGTGTGTGTGTGTGCGGGGGGACAGCATATGAAATTTTAAGTGGTTTAACTGTGTAAAAAAATGCCAGAGTAGAATTTTTTGGTACTGTATTTTTTATTTGCATTTGTTTTTTTTACTGCCTCTTTTTTTCTTGCTTGTTTGTATGCGCTCAGCATATTTTTGCCTCATTCACATTTGCATGAGTTTGGGTAGACAAATATTTTTAGTGCGCCACGCGAGTTGGACATAAAACAAAAAAATGCTTCAATGAATACTTGTTCAGCTGCTCATGCCTATTAAACGTATGTACATACTTATGCACCTGCCTTAAATGATTAGCTACCTAAAAGCCAAATCTCTCAAACTATTTTCAATTTAATTTCACATTTGCTGAACAGAATTTTATTATCTTATAGATTTAATGAATGCGTTTTACTTAAATGCAATTTAGTTTATTGCCATTTTTATTTGCTCCTGCTAAAGGAAAATAAATACATATAAAAATCTGTGGCATATGCCCGCAACCACTGCAAATGGCTTGTGTTCCGCAATGCTGAGCCACAATAAAGTTGGCTTGATGGCCTCTGCGACTCATTAGCAGCAGATTTTTCAGATTCCCGCACTGATTTACCAGCTTTAAGCTTTTTTCAATCCTGGTGTTTTTATCCTCTCACTGCTTTCTGTTTTTTATTTACCACATTTGATATAAACGTGCATACATCCATATTGTATGCAAATGTATGTTTGCGCCTGCGTGCAACCTCTTAACCATTGGCAAAGGCAAATTTGTACACATACAAAACCATATGCAACACTATTGTGTTTGGATGCAACAGTAGATTATGCTGGTTCGAGGCTTCGCCTTGTATGTAAATTATTCTTCAATTAATCAAAAATTAAATCCTTTGTTCACAGAAAACTAAGCTTACAGTAGAAATATGCATAAGTACATGAGTAAGTATTTATATTGAAAAAAATCTTTAAAAATCCACTTTGTAGACGCTTCCCGTCTCCAGTCTACATATCGTAAATTAACCCATTCTCAACCAAAAAATTGTATTAAACCTTTCACGAACTCTAATCCAGACACACATACATATATGTATTTATGCAGGTATGCCATTTTAATTTTTGAATTTCGCACAGAAAAAGTGATAATTTGACCTAATGTGGAATGGTGGGTATTGGGAGCGGTAGCAAATCCTGCTATTCAAAAATGATTCGGTTGAAAATTCTGGAAAAATGTGAAAAAAGTCTTTGCAGTTAAAATTATTTCTGGTCAAAATACTGTATTTTAAAATTCTGTAAGAACCAAATGATGTAGAATTAAAATTCTGGATTCAAAATTATTTTGGGCCAAAATTCTGTATTTTTGACAAGCTTTCACTTGTATGTATGGTATGTATGTCCTACAATTTCAGTGCAATTTTAAATTTACAGCAATAAAGTGCAAACGGCTGCCACGTTAGCAACCAAAAAATTTGCAAATGCGAGTCCAAGACTATTTGCACAAGATCCTGAACAGTCCTAAAATTTAACCAACTTCTAGATAAGCTAGAGACCTGAAACTTCAAACTTAGGTCGTAATACGATGACAATGCAGTGAACTGAAATGTGTGGAGTGAGATATTTGGGAAATCAGTATTTACGATACGATTTGGTGCCTAATTAGAAACTTTGTTTAAAAATAAATGTTTACTATTAACTTATTTAATACTGAAATTAAAGTAATCTTATCCTGTTCTTAAACAAAAAAAAAACTAAGTGCGCCTGCGCCACACTGCAGAAGTGAAACTTACGTAACATATATATTTTGTCTCATAACCAATATACATACATACATCTGTACGTATGTACATACATACATCTGCGTTTGCTGAAGGTTATATTTTCTGTCTTTTTTCTATATATATCCCTACCTCTACCCCTGTTAATCTCCATAGCCAAATTGCTAAAAAAGCTTAATTGAAGAAGAGTGAAGGCTCAACGTAGCCACATGATGAGGCCATACATGATCGCTGTTTAGGAAACGATTAATATTTTTTGAGCTGTAAAAATATCTCGACTGCAAATATGCTTTTGGGTAGACACAGGCTATAACAATAGTTTCCGTTTTCTTTATAAATGCTCATTTAAAAACTTAATGTAAAAAAACGTAAATTTGTACTAAATTAAAAGATACGAACAAGGGTATCAAAGTCATTGATTTATATGCATCTGGAGCTGTATGTAGACATTTGCCTATGCATTACGTTTAAGTGCTTGTTCGCATATTTTAACTTTTGTTAAATACCATTAATGCTTAATGAATGAATTCTGTTTATATTTGCCTTTAATTGCATTTAAACTTGGTTAAAAGGGCTTAAAAGCTGTCAGCGGATAATAGCCTACGAAATAAAACGAAAAAATAAATAAATAATAAAATCACTTTAATTTTCGCTACCCCTTTCCGCTGATTTTGTGGTAAATTGGTGTTCGTTTGAGATAAAGCGTGATCCTAACAGGAAACTTCGATATATTCATTCAAGGAAAGGCCTTGAAAGCCTTAGAATTCAAACTGCCAAAGCCGATTAGTTGTAAAGTTAGATGCAACTCTTTGCTGGATTAATGCACGTATCAATTTTGAAGGGAAGGACATAACTGATGAGATGGCCAGACAGCTCTTATAGCTAAGGTTGAATTAGATACGAGCTGACGAACTTTTAAGTTAAACAAACCCGCATCATCATTACAGCACAGAAATGTTTATCTTCAGATGTAGTCTAAATGAAGAAGAGAAGCGATAGATTCACGATTTTCTATGCCCAACGTTCAGATTTCCTATAGACAAAATTACTTAGTCAAGGTGTTGAGGTATTCGTGCCGACGACAAAATGGTTAGTGGGTGTCTATTGAATTGCTTCGATACCCAAGCCAGGCAGGAGGTATTACTGGCCTCAGTACATATGAATTGAAGGGTAAAAAGGAAATAAAACGACTTTGAGAAATATTCCTTATTAGAACCCGGACCAAGTTACTACGGAGACCGATAACCCTTCAGATGACAGCAGAACACGATTTGATTAGTAAGGTTATAGTATTTATATATCGGTATACGATAAGAAGTTTTATAGCTATATATTAGAGAGGGTTGCCACCTATTTGAAAAATCGTATTAAATTAAATTCTACACAAGTTTTATGAAATAATAAAAGAGAGGTGTAAAAAAAGTGTTTAGAAATCTTTAGTTGTAAAATATTTTAGAGGTGTTTGGCGAAGGTTGCCACCTGTTTAAACATTTAAATTAAATTAGAGTATGAGACAAACGAATTTTTCCAATATGGATATCAATCGAAATGGTTTTAAAAAGGCTTAATTTCAAACCTACATAAAGTGAGCTGTTTAAAATTTGAAAAAAAAAACTTGGATTAACGGAATTTGTGAATTGAAATGTATATATATCACAATGTTGGCATGCCATGAACGTATGAAATTGAAAATATTTTGAAGAGAGTTGCCTCTCACGCACAATGATATAAAGTATTAAAATATTTTTGAGTTGTTGAAATGGGTTGACAACTGTTTACGAAGTAAAGCTCGAATTTTTTGATAAGTTAAATGAATTATTAAAATATGAGTATCAATTGAAACGGAATTGAAAAGGCTCTAATTCTATACTATATTCAGGGGGGTTGCCACCTGTTTAAAAAGCCAAATTAAGCTAAGCTCATCAATGAAAAGAAATATGTAAGACATTGTCAGATGAAAAAGATTTAAGACAGTTTTAGTTTGAAAATACTTTTGAAGAGAGTTGCCATCTGTTAGAAAAGTCAAATTCAGTTAAATTGTGCACAAGTTATATCTATGAAATATTAAATTATGGGTGCTAAGCGAAAGAGATTTAAGAAAGCTTTAATTTGAAAATATATTTGCTTAGGGTTTCCATCTATTCGAAAAGTCGTAGCTATTTAACAAAGTATACAAATACATATGTCTATAATACGCGAAGGCATTTTTTGTTCGGGTTCAAAGCAGAGCGGGTTGCCACCTGTTTAAAAAGTTAAATTTAAATTAATTCATAAGTTAATTCAAATATTAAATAATTTGAATATATTTTAGAAGAGAGTTGCCACCTGGTTGAAAAGTCGAAATAAATTATACACAAGTTACATATGTGATATATTTCTATGAGAAACGGGAAGGCTTTACAATTTTCGTAGATTTTGGCCAACCACTGCTGTTTGGCTAGGAGCTTCAGAAAGCATAAAGGCGTACAATTGCCTTCAAGAATATCAACCGGAAGGCAAAAACCTCCTTACAGAACTCTTCACACTGTGAATGCCGTAATTGGCACAGCCAAGGGGTAGTTGGCGCCTGACACTGACTATAGCCTCAATTAATCAATTCCCTAAATACTTTAGGAAATATTGCAATTATGGTAAAATTGTTTTTATCTAAACAGCTGATCTAGTGAAATAACCAACTTCTCAAGGAAACCTCTCCGAACCGTCTGTTCTGTTAATTAAATAGAAATTTTACAGGCTTAACTGGAATTTTCGATTATTTTTGCAATAATTCGCAATAATTTACCTCACATTCAATACAAGGACAACTCCACTGCAAGGATTCACCATCGCCGAACCATTTTTAAATTCCAGCCTGTCTGCCAGACATACTGAGCTGTCGACTTCATTGTCTCTGCGAACATCTGTTTGCAACATTCATCTGTTTGTATCTGTTTATTTTATTGTTTGCCCACTGTTGCCCACGCTGCGATGGCCGCTGCTACCAGAAAAGGTCCGTACTGTATCGAAAGCATGCCAATAACTCTGTGCGGTGTGTGGTAATCTCAGCCGCATTCCAACCCCGCATTCCACTCTCACACACAGCGCATCCATTTAATAATCTCATTCAGCAGCAATAACAGAAAATATGATTTCCCACTTTGAAAAGGTGGCGCAAACCACAACGCTCGGCAATTTCAATTCGATCGATTCACTTCTTCCACTTCTTCTTCTTCTTCTACTTATCAATATAATATGTACTTACGGACACACACACACACACCACAATGTGGCCGCAACAAGTTCAACAAGTAATTGAATACGTACGTGCCTGGATTTTCAATGGCAATATCGCAATAACTGAAAATGAAATGAATGAAAATGAAAATGTCGAAGCAACCAAAATTGTGGCGCGAGTTGGATAGAAGTTGGAGGCAGCAGTTGCTGGTTGGAGGATGGCTGTCATGTGCTGCCAAGTTGCCGTGTATCGCTAAGTTGTGCGCTGAGACTGTAGCCATTATTTACGGCGTGTTATCCTTTTTATGAATCCTATTAATGATATTACTTTCTTTGCTTACTTTTCATGACACAACCGCCTTACTTTCGCCGTTTGCCATTTTTAGTATTTGCCTTGTGGTGACATCTGTTTGTGTTGGAATAGGTTTATTTTTTTTTCTTTACTTTTTTCTATTCCGTAAAGCTGTATAGGCCCACAAATAAGCGGACAATTTTGAGTGCGAAATGTGCGAGCTGAGTATGAGTGGGAATGATGATATTTGATTTGATTTGATTGTTCAATAAGTGGAATTAAATCGAGATTCTTTTGTCTGTCTCCATCCTGCGTTCATGATTTTGTCTTAATTGCGCGCATTTGTGTAGGATTTGTAGGTGGTTGTGGCTCAAATGCTTAAAATAATTGGATTACACTTTATTTTATGATTGAATTCATTCATTTGATCTCGTCCAATGCTCGAGTTTAGCGGTATAATAATACTAATCAAAGGCTATTTATTTTTCAAGATTTGGAATGTAAAGAGGAAATCCTCTTTTTTGTGAAAATCAACTTTTTCAATGGACTGCAAAGAGGCTTCTTGTTACACAGGTGCAGTTGCTTTACTGTATTGAATTCTTGCCTGTGCACTATGGCTTGGCAGCTACTATTTGCTGGCCAAAAATAATTTTTTAAAGTATCGATAAAACCATTTTTTTGTCACACCGTTAAATTAATTCTCCAGAGTAAAAAAGTACATATTCATTATTTTTTAAAAGAGTTTTCCCGTTGAGATATCAGCTGTTAAAATTGACATTTCTATTAAAGTTTAGATTTTATTTCTTTCGTTGTAATGATTCTTGTAGTTCGATATGGTATAAGTCTTCGAGTAAGAAAGATGCTTCAACAAGTAATTTTTAAGCAAAAAACAAAACCGACTTCAATTCTCATATACAAAGTAAAGATTATCGTTAATCTCTTCATGATCCAATGATCGGATTTAAATCAAAATAAAATGAGACTACCTGTGAGGCAACACCTTTCCTTTAGGAAAAGAATTATAGAAATCGGTTAACGTGGTGCAAAGTTATGCGGTAACATACATAAAAGAAAAAAAAATCCGATGAATTTATAACCTTGCTCCTTTTTGTGAAGTCGGTTAAAAAAGAGCTATATATAGCTTGCTAAATAAAATAAAACTCATTTTCAAAATGGACACTAATTTGAGTAATAATATTCCACTTTAAGTAGAGCTATAAAAGTTGGCTTTTTCTATATAATCAACAGTTTTGCCGGTAAAAATAAATGTATGAAGAAAAAAAATATTTTTTGCCTAAAATATTAAATTTTTTTAAAACTGTTGATTATTAGAAAAACGTTATATAAACAGATTAAAGGAATTGTAATTTTTAATTTTTTTTTAAATTTGTTTGAGCAAAATCGGGCTAGTGGTTCTCAAGTTATGTCAAAAAAAGACCACGAAAGGTGACAATTTCCCCTATATGATAGTTATATATATATATTTCGATTCCTAGACGTGACCCAGCGAAACGCCGGGACACGTATGACTTCTTTTTTACCGATATAACTTTCCCCGGTAGTTTGAACCCTTCCCGATCACTGACCCCTACCATTTGTCTCCCAGTGTTATTAGTAGGATTTTTCTTAACAGCGGTCGTCCCTCGGCAGGCAATGGCAAACCTCCGAGTGTATTTCTGCCATGAAAAACAGCTTCTCATAAAAATAAAATCGCCGTTCGGAGTCGGCGTAAAACTGTAGGTCACTCCGCTTTGTGTGACAACATCAATGCGCACGCCACAAGTCGGAGGAGAAGCTCGGCCAAACACTAACATATGTGTAAGCGCCAATCTATATTATTATTATTATTAATTAAATATTAGTAATATACTTGTTGTGCCAGTGTCCTTTCAAATAGATACAAATATAAGCTTATATCTAAAGTAAAAGGTTTTTATTTGAAGTAGCCATGATTAGAAAAAAATATATAGCAAAAACTGAACAAAATTTTTAAACTTAAATTTTTTCCGATAACGCCATATTGGATCCGCCATTTTCATCTTCAAAAATCTGACCTCAGATTTTAAATCATCGAATTCGAAAACCCCGCCTAATATATATGTAAGTTTTTGGTGAAAAGGAAAAATTATAAAATTTGGTAGCCATATTGGATCCGCCATTGGAAATTAAAAAAATCTGCTACCTGATTCCAAATCAGCGCCCTCTAAAACCCTCCATTTATATGAGTTTGTGCTGAAAAGGAAAAAAATTTAAAATTTTGAGCAAGATTCGGTAACCAACACCTGTGGAGCCTCGAATCACGACAGAAAAATGGGGGGCTTAAATGGCGCCAATTCGACGTTTTCGGTTTAAGGCGCACTGAACTCTACAGCGGCTGTTTACCGTAAGATGCAGCTGCAAACGGATAAGTGAGGCGTGGAGGTAAAAATCGAAACAGTAAACAAAATGAGTTTCTATCGAGGGCCCTGCCAGTTTGCTCGGCCGATGACGCGGTAGGCCAGACGAAACCTTCGATACATAGCTGGCGAGAGGTTCACGCCTGAGTCACTTGTGAAGACTATGCTACAAAGCAGCGAAAATGGGCGACAGCAAGTGATGTAATAGCAGAGGCGATGAAGTGGCTGAGGACCCCCGAAAAGCAAAGGCTATGGCGTAGCAGCGGCGACTAATCGCCTTTCACCCCTAACCTTGTAAAGCTTGACGGCAATCCCGCGGGGTGAGCAGTTCGACGAAGCAAAAGGCTTATCCTGGTTTCATAGGGCCACTTAAGGGTAGTTCGCTACCACAACGCCCCCGAAAAAAAGTGGATAAATATTTAAAATTTTTTTTCAATACCTAATACTCATTCACTTAACCACTAAAACTGATCATGAATTTAATCAACAACAACATTTTTAATTACTTGCTGATTGACATAACTCATCTATTGCTCATTGCGGCGCATCGTCAAAAGTTTTGGTTAATTTCAAAACAACAATTGCTGGCTGTAATTGCAAAACCACAACTAACAAACAAGTACGCGAGAAAAATACATATAGTAAATCAAAGCTAGAGCCTAAAAATTTAACAGAAACCAGAAATACCAGGAGAGAACGAACTTTCAACCAAAATATAAATGGATGTATGTGTCCAAATGCTGCCAAACCTGCTAAATTAAAGGCAAAGGAAACGCACGCACAGCAGCGATCAACAGTTGGACATCAAAATTGCGCAACGAAAAATACCAACGATTCTCGTTATTTTGAGCCTTTTTTCCATTGTAACTGCAGTGTGATTTTATTTAAGCCAACATGCAAGCGAAAACCAAGCTGAAAACAAAGAGAAGAGGCAAGAGAGAGCTCAGTCAAAAGTGAAGTGCAGAGATAAATTCATGAAACAAAAAATAAATTCGACTGCTGCTTGCTTTTAGTCAAATACGCCAAATAGCCAGAGGTCAAATGAAATATCAATTAAAATGTTACAACGAAATCAATATATGGCCTATTAGCGCCGCACAGAGGGGGGGGTTGGGGGCGAAATAGAAAAGAAAAGACTCTTTGAAAAAATGCAATGAAAATTTTATAGAAAAACTGCCTGCTGCTGCCCGGCGCTGAGTGCACAACAGATGTCACACTTCAGTGAATAAAATATTTTCGCAACTCTAGCAGCAAAGTGAAAGGAATGAACACAAAAAAAATAAAAAAAAAATACGTATGCAAAAAAAAAAATAATAATAATAGCACGTAAAGCTGCCTCAAAACAAGCCTGCCAGCAGCGAAGTACAATTCTTCTGGTTTATCAGCACATTGTTTGGCATTTTTATCCCACGCCAAAGTCGTTTAATCACAACATTCGCATGTTGCAATGTTGCATTGTTGTTGGCGGCACATACATACATAAATACACACATGTGTAGCGTATGCTTCAATCACTTAATCCACTCGCCATCCAATGCCCACTCGCTCATAGTGCCACATGCCACGCACGCATTGTGCGCATCAATTTTTTTCGCACTGTTGTAACGCCATTGTTGTTACTGTTGCATTGGTTTGCATTGCGTTGATTTTTCGCTATCACCTTTCACGTCCCCCCCGGCCGGCGCTTTTTGTTGCCCATTCATTTGGTTATCTATCACTTAGCGTGTACGCGTCGGCGGTTGGCGGTCGGTCGGTATTGTTCGTTGTGTCGGTGCGCTTCAATAAATGGCTGGTCAGTTGGTTGGTTGGTTGGTTGGTCATTTCGTTCTTTGGTTCGTTTGTTGCATTCAAATTGATTTAATTTAAATTCCAAACCAAAGCACACACATTTACGCACAAACATACATACGAAAATACAGATGCTAGATGTGTGTATGTATGTATGTATGTATGCAAATATTCGCAGTGCTGAAAATAGAAATCGCTATCATTCAGTCAGTCAGAGTCCAGCAGATCGCTGGCTTTTGAGGCCACTCACATTCACTGTATCGAATATATGTATGTACATATCATTCACTACTCAATAAACATTTTTGTTGCCATTTTGGCTTTCGTATTGCCACTTGCGTTGCGTGCGGTTGTTGCTGTTTTTGTTGTGTGCTTTTGGCTAGAAATTCCACTGTGATTCGTTTGGTCTTCAAATATTTAAGCTGCAGCGATGGCATGTTATCGCAATAAAACAACGATTTGCAGCAAAACAATGTTGCCACAATGCGCATATGCAAAAAAAATGTAAAAACGTACGTAAATTAGGGTGCTCCCTAAAAATATCAACATCTACATTTTGAATGGGGCGCCCTTTAATTTCGTTGTACGTACAAAATAAAGACTTGCACGGAAATTAAAACATATTTAGGATTCGCACGAGGGTTTGAACAAATTTATTTATTTTTTTCACATCGCAAAAATCTCAACAAATTTGACTTGAAAACTTGAAATATGACGTATTATGGAAACTTATTGATATGAATTCAAACGATCGCTGAGCTGCAGTCAAAATTTTATTGAGTTTTTGCTACTAAAAACACATATATTTTTTTCTAACCCTGGACTCCACCCAAAATTGTTTTTATACGTAGAACCAAATAAAGACACACACGAAAATATCAAAATTAAAAATAATATAAAGATTTAGGGTTTCCATAAATACTCATTCTTCCAAAAATTGCAAAAAATTCGACAAAATTTTGACGTGAAATATGATAAATCTGACATATTCAAATTCACATAAATACATTTATAAACTCGCTGAGTTATACTAGATGGTCATGGTGAAAACTTTGTAAAATTTTGGCGATTCATAAAAATTTTTTTTTTTTTTAAATTTTGTTTTGCGTAGAAAAGAAAAATTAGGGATCGCTACTAGGATTTAAAAAATAAAAATAAAAATAAATAAAATAAAATCGCAAAAATTCGACTAAATTTTGATTTTGACCATCTTTAACAATATATATGAATAAGTTTCTATAATATGTCAAATTTATCAGATTTAAATTCAAAATTGTTTCAAACTTTTGCGAATTAAAATAACAATTTTTTTTAAATTTTAAATTTTAGTGAATGCCTTTATTTCAAGGACCATAACGCTTACGATCTTTACAAAAAAAAGTCCAACGATGTTGATATTTTAAGGACTATCCTTATATACATATATGTAGTATATGATATGTGTAAAAATAAGTACAGGCATATTCATTTGTATGTGGATCAGATTTCATAAAGTTAGATATTCTTGACCGCCTTCGGCCCATCCTCGCTAAGATATACCTTACAGTAGAACATGTCCTGGTTTTCAACCAGCGTTCACTGAGCTGACTCGAAACCCACTTGTTTAAGCGTAGTCCACAGGAAGTAAAGGACCCCAACTCTTTAATTTATCGATGATACCGATTAAGAGTATTGTGCTTGGTCAGCTCATCCGCCTCTCAGTCCAATCCAATATCACTGTGACGTGACGCCCATATATGTTAGTATGACAAAGAAATACTCAGAAGCACCCGAAACCGTCGCCATCGACCTTTCCCTCAAGTTTCGATCCATCCATATAAAAGTTGACCCACGTCCAAGATAATTAGTGCCAGTTTAACCACAGTTTAACCACCGAGTTATCAGTAATAAATTCCAAGTCACCAAGAACAGTGTAGTGTTCAGATACCGAGCCAGTTAAGCATCCGATTGAACCGAAGTCTGATTGAAGCCATTGCTGCAGCAGCTTGTTGATTAATGTTGTTCAAAGTCAACGTGGGAATGATCTTAACTTGAAGTTCTTGAAAGACTTTATTGTCCAAGTAAACATACATAGTTATTCAGTACAAAGGCTTCAGGAGTAGTATGCAGAAACTAATCATAGTAGTGTGATTAGGCGCCTAAAGTCCGGAGTACCCTATCTAATGGATCACAGAGGACGGTACCACTATCTTTCAGATTGCTTCCTCGTCCTTCAAATATCAAAAGGGATAGATTAATAGTTTTTTACATTTTAATCTGTAAGATTTACGGAACGACACCCCTCCACGCCTTCGTACAAGTATTGTCAAGACTTGTGTTCGGACCCATACGTTTCTAGTCCTGTTTTATTAAGTTACCAAATCGTTGTCTAATCGTAAGGAGAATGTGCTCTCAAGAGCACATTTGCGATTGTGGAAACCTCGAAACGTTCATCTGCCGAGCTGCCCTCGGTTAGAGTCGTGTTCATTACAGGTGCCAGTGGGAAAGTCGAGTACATAGTCCAGTTTGTATTCGTCTAGAGGAAGCTGAATATACCTGTGATCCGAAAAGGGGTGATCGTTGAGAACCCTTCAGCATAAAATATGAGGTACTAGATTATTAGAAACCAGGGTAAAAAAGTAATTTATGGTCGTTGGCCCGAACTTACCCATATAGGGCTTCGCGAATTCACATCGGACCTAGTCTCAGCCAAAGAAACGGGGTAAGACTGTCGGTCGCTATTTATTTGAGTAAGAAACTCAAACGGCTTCTTTTGTACTGCGTCACTCTTCCATGTAAGGAGATTAAGAGAAAGAGACAATCTCCTAGACCACTACTCCCGCATTTTTTTAAGGAACCTAGTTCGTTGCTCGATAACGACTTTGTTTAAACAAATTGAGTTTTCTCTGTAGGCTACTAATTGCGACAAGTGTGTATGCAAGTAAAATCGACACTTCTGACCCCAACTTGTATTGCACATTTCAATTCATTCGAGTCCTTCACAAATTGAGCAATCAAACGTGACAATTTGCTTATCAAAACGCAGCGCATACAAACATAAATAAATCACAGTTAAACCATTTGTACATATTTAGTATATACATATATACATACTCAATACACATACGTACAATTAAGCAAACATATCGCCAGCTTGGTGCCAGCAAAAAATTTTTGATGTATACAGATCCATATACATAGATGTATAGTATGAAAATATGTTTACTTGGCACTAGATTGTTAATAGAATTTGTATGTACCCTGCAGAAAATGCGACCAATCCGGATGACTCCGGGAACAATCGCTAAGGAGCATGCGACTAGTACCACTTTTGACCTCTTTATATGGCATGAATTGATCGTTTTGCACGTCGCACAGGGACCATAACAGTTACAACTTTTATTAAAAAAATCGCTGTTAAAAATTATTTTTTGACTTTTATTTAATTACTCCTTAAATAACCGTTATTTCTGACTTTTATTTTATAAATCGAAAGTAACAATTATTTTTGATTTTTATCTAAATAATCTGCAAATAACAGTTATTTTTGATTTTTAAATTATATGTTTTAGATAACAGCTATCGAAGACTTTTATTTATAAAAGTCATAAATAAAAATCAGTCGCTGACCTTTATTTTTTAAGTCATACTTATGAAAGTAATTTGTATAAGTCGTAGTAAACTTTTGTGTTCCCACACCTTCTTTACTGCGAAAAATGTTAATAACTTTTATACGAATGATTTAAAAAATAAAAGCCGCTGACCGATTTATATTGATGACTTTTAAAAGTAAAAGTCACTGATTGATTTTTATTAATGACTTTTTTAAATAAAAGTCTTCAATAACTGTTATCTAAGACATATAACATAAAAATTAAAAATAATTGTTATTTTGGATTTACTTATAATATAAAAATCAAAAATAATTTTTATAATTTTTTAATTTTGCTTAAAAATCGCAAATGCAAATTTATTTTAAAACTTGAGTCTCGGTGAAAAAGGAAATCGATTGGTATGTATCATTTAGTTGTAGAACATTTTCTTCATAGTGAACTTTTTCATGACAGTTGTCATCAATAACTGTTATGTTCGGTCCCTGACGTCGCATATGAATCATCGTTGATGTGTCGGGAACTAATTGATCTCCAATAATATCCGTTTGAGACTAGTTGCGACTAATTAATGCCCAATTGAGACCAATCCCAGAATATTCTCTTTAGAGATTTGTAACACAATTTTTGCAGTGTAAGTACTACATACATATGCACACACACATATGTACATTTGTAGGTAAATACAATGTGCTAAAATAAATATGTGTGCAACTTGACATTGTGACATTCGGCATTGTGTCATTTGTTCACTTGACAAATGTGTGATTTGTGTTCGTTTTCAGCCACATTGTTTGATTTGTTGTCGTTGTATTGTTGTTGTTATTGTTTATGTATTGTTTGTGTTGAACAAATATTCATACTGTCGGCAGCAAGCAAACCAAAGTGCTCCCTTTCCCATGTGCTCATACTTCCATTACATTAGGGCGGGTCGAAAACACAAAATGTTTGATACGAAAATTGTATAGGTCTTGTGCAGATAAATTACGGAACTTATTTTCTATCATAAAGTCAAACAAAACTAAATCGGGTAAATTAAAAGTAAGTAACATCAATATTTTAATCAATTAATCTTTCTTTCCTACCTAATTTATTAATTGATTAAAATATTGACGTTTTTTACTTCACATTTGGCAAATTTATTTTTTTATGGTTTTATTATAGCAAATATGTGCCGGATTTGATCTAGACAAGTCGTTGTAAAAATTTGAAAAATTGGTATTCCCACTCTAATTTAAAATTTTTCAAGCACATTATGCAGACTGAAGATATTTTCACAGAGAATCAGAATTTATTTTTTAGAATAAGGTATTAAAATAGCACCTTTTAAGATCTACACAATTTTCGTATCAAACATTTTGTGTATTTTCGACCCGCCCTAATGTACATATGTAGCTACACCAACTACATACATCCAAGTAAAATTATGTTATGAAGTGTAGTGCCTTTGGGGCAGTTAGTTTATCAACAAACATAAAGGAAGTTGACTTATTTGACAGCACAACAGTAATTGTCAAAATATTTGCAAGCGTAAATAAATTAACTAATCACCTCATAAGTGTATATGGTTACTTAATTTAGTAGTGGTTTTAATGCGTCTTGTTTTTGGTTGGTTAGGGGATGAAATAATAGATGGAGGTTTACAAACGTGATAGGTTATTTAAATGATATGTAACATAATGGAGTTCAGCAGTGTGATTTTACAAATTGCAACACTAAATTTCTATCGCCAAAAATCTCTAATTGAAAAAGGCTTGTACATAAAAATATACAACGCCTCCACACAATGACACATGAATAATGTTTATGATTTTGTATTGAACTCCTGTGGCTTTCGCGTTGCATATTTTTAGACCCATATGCGATTCATTAAAAGTTTTTTAGCGATAGAAATTTAGTCTTGTGATTTCCAAACATTGTGCAAAATTTAAGAAGAATTCTCAAATTTTCATAAAAAATTGTAACTTTTCTCAAAAATTAAAAATTTAGGAGAAAATGGATCCCAATCGAATGATGCTAGCCCATTTATATGAATATAGATGCAGCTGTATCAGAACCACATCCTCCTTTCCCATAACTACCACTTTTCGCAATAAGTACGATATTAATAACATACTTATGTATGTAGTTGTGTCCAGTTCCAGGATGTCAGCGGTATGAGAAATTGAGTTTGCATGGGAGTTTTCACAATACATCTCGAACTTTTTATTTATTTACGTTGGAAAATATATTTAAAACGAATTTGTTTTTCAAAGGAAAGTGTTAATTAAAAAATGCATTAAATTTGTTATTAATGTAAACAAATGTGTTTTTTTTTCAAATAGTTTGTAGTTTCAGCGCTCAATGGTGAAACATTTCGTCGTTTCAAGCTGGAAGAGATATCATTTTGTAGAGGAAAAAATTATCTAACCGATGTCCGTGGGAAGCACTTCGCTGCGACTAATCATTTTCACATTATCGATTGCTATAGATTTCTGTATTGAAAGTTTGAACAAACGCTGGGATACAGGGCGCATGAGTAACAAAATCTTTCGCATATTGCTTAAAAAAATTTATAATTTAATCGATTGTTAATATTAGCCGGAGCTTAAAGCAACCCTGCAGGATACGGGGCTAGTTTGTAGCAACTTATAACTAGATACCTAGCAGTCCGCTAGTTGTAACTTTTTATTGCTTATTTCCCTAGGTCGTAACTAATTAATTTTGAAGGGCGATGACCGCAAAATAGTGAGAACTGGTTTCCTCTGCATTAGATGTAAACTAACTTGTAGATAACTACTTTTGGACATAAACTATCAATAAATATTTTTTTTTTAACATTATATATTTGCTTATTTGTTTAAATACATGTTCTTTTATAAGTGGCCTCATAATTTAATTCGATCAGACACAACACCAAAATGATAGTATAAAATTTCGATCTTTATTTTATTTGCCCTGAACTCGAAAAAGAATCTGCGAATAGCAGAAAAAAGTGTATTGAAAGTAATTTTGTATCAGGACATTTTAAATAGAAACTTGTAAAGGAAACAAACTCCAGATAACGTTTGCATGACTCCTGCACGACTAGTTAAAAGTTAGTTATTCATCGAAATCCCGCAAAAAAGCTAGCTATAGGTTGGTTATTTTAATCAATTGATAATTTTTTTCTGCAGGGAATGTAGTTATACGGTTGAAGAATGTAAAATGGACCGCGGACAAAAATAAAATGATGTAAGATCAAAGGCGGATCTTGAAGACCTTATGACAACAGCTAGGCTGCAATGGCAATGCTTATACTCAATTTACAACTCGGCAGAAACGAGCGATTAGGTAATTACTTTTCACGAAAAAGTATAAAATTCCATTCTGGTCTCTCCCAACCTAGGAAATCTATCATTTATTTTATATTATAAAAAGGCTAGGAGTCGTTATAGACAGTAGTGGTGTGAAGGTTAAATGTGGAAATGTGTATGATTAAGAAGACCTCAAAGGCTTTATAAACTTGCCGGAAAACATTCCTCTGACTCACGTATTGGATATACTCAGCACTAACCGTACAATTAGGGTTGCCTAGTGCGGTGGCCGGGTTACAAAAAAAAAAGATGTAAGTCAAAAGGTTGGAAGGAATACGAAGCGTGTATCCGATATACCCAGCTGCAGAGAATTCGGCGGAGAAATTGGCACTGAGACTATGGGCAGTAAAGCAGTTAACCCAGTGGTATTGCTATAGTAATTTCCGTGATGTATGTAATCGGAAAATAAGACTATTCCGTTCATTGTGCTAATTCTAAGGGTCACATGTAATATAGCTCTATTATGCTTGCAAAAGCAGTCTTTGATCTAATCGCAGCCACTACTATCTCTGTACGAAGAGATCTAAAATGAGTTAAGTAGTGGTAGCTGCTGTACTCTTTCCGGAGTTCAGGTTTGAACAGCCAAACTATAACCTTCCCGATTGATTTTCCGAGATCTGCGCTGCAACTGAAGCAGCTGAGTTTCAACTATTTTAAGCAACTATTTTAAGCAACAAACAGCCATCTATAAAGATATGCCAAACTTGCAATAGAGGAATGGGATGCACGAACTCTGCAATAGAAGACGAGTCGCTGTTTACTGGGTGCCGGAACTGAAGGAAAAGAAGGGAATTAGTGGGCTAAACAAAACCGGTATAAACTTAGCATCGAAAACCAAGTAAGGTAGTTATAGTTGTATTTCAATCTCTATTGTCTAAGCACCTAGTTAGATATGACAATGCCATCGAGAACGAAATTCCTGTGGGAAGAGTTTATATATTTCAGAAAAGCAGGGCCATGCTTTGCTTTTACAGCGCCAAAGCCTCCATACATTTTTTAGCCACTTTCTAACTTTCCGAAGACCGCGACTCAGCCATCTTGGCTCTGCTTTCTACTCCTCACTACAGGAGTATACAAACCAAAGGACAAAGTGCAATTAATTGTCTGTGTAAAAACTCACCAATCGGCAAAGTAATTCTGAATTGGCCTTAACACAGAAATCCCCGGCAAACTTATTAAGAAATTATCTTAGTGTGAAAACTAGGCCGTAGTTAACCGTTGATAGAGTTTCACAAAATTTTAACACCTTAACCACAGAAGCACATACTCGTACCATAAACTCGATAAGAACAAAATATAAATATTTCATTTCGCAGCTATGAAATTCTGCCGCTACAAACTACAATACCGCAACCTTGCTTACGATGCCCTTACCTTAAAAGCAAGGGCCAAGACGCCAGAGTAGGCTAAATAAACAAAATAAAATGAACTGAGTTGGTACGGGGGGGGGGCTTCGGACACCCGCAGAAACTAAATAAACTTTGAAGGGTTGCCTCAAGTAAGTGCTGCATTCGGTTAAGCAGTCAATGTCCTATTTGCACAGCCAGAAGGACAACGTTGGCTGACAGGCTCATGAGACGACGCGTTGGCACTGTGGCAGAGCTCATAAATTTCTTATAAACTTCGTAATCGATTTTGACTTATTGAAACATCATTGATTGAAAGACATTTATGAGTGCTTGGGCGAGCACGCGTGTGCGGGTCCCCCGGGAAATTGGCTGGCAAATGACGCAACACAGTATCTGTGTATGAGAAATAAACTTACATATGTACATACATATGTGTGTATGCATGTACACAAACACATATGTATGTAAGTAAACAGAATTGCTTATTGCACGTCTGGCTATTCGACGAAGGCGGACGGCATGTATGTAATTTGGGGCGCGTGGGCTAGCGCATATGACAGAAGAAAAAAAAAATACAAAAACAAAACAAGACATATCAATGTCTCGGCGAAAAGCGCATTCAGCAGTTATTCACTTCAGTTATTCTGTTATTAGTGTTGGCTGGTTGATGAAGTCAAGCTGAAGGAAATGAGCGCCACCGAAAATGGGGCAACAATGAGGTAAAGCAAATATCGCATTCATATCAGTGTAACAGCGAATTTATGTGGTACGGAAAATGGGTTTTTAATATTTTAAGACTGACCGAATTCGATGTGAGGCACAGTGCTTCCCTTCCATATTAAATGTGGGCAAAAATAGTATTATTGGCGGATCTAAATGAAAATTTGTTTCTTAGAGAAATTGAGGTTGTTGAATTCTAAAATGCAATTTGTTGTTCGGTAGCTTTCATGCTTTCACTGTATGTATATCCAGTTTGAAATTGAACATTCGGGTTATTGTAGCATTTACATAGGTATGTATATATATAGTTCATTCTATTTTCAAAAGTGAAGTTTCAAATTACAGTACTTAGTCTGTAGATGTTCAATAAAATTTAATTTGTTTTTTAAAAGGGTTGCCACCTTTTAAAAATTTAATTAATACAATTGAATAAGTTAAATGTATTAGATATTCCAATAAAGGTGTCAATCGAAATGGTTTTGAAAGTGCTTTACTTCTAAGCTACACGTAGAAGGGTTGCCACCTGTTTAAAAAATAAAATTCAATTCAATTAAGGAAACAAGGTAACTGGAATATGTATATGTGACCTGGTCTACGGAAAGGGGGCTTAGGTGTCAAAAAATCAATTTTCACTTTTTGGTTGATTCGGATGGAAGATGAGATGCTTTTTCACGTGGTGAAAAGCAGAAAATCCTAACTTGCTTAGAAGTGTACTAAAAATGTAGAGAAAGAAGAGTAAAAACGAGTAAACGAAACGAGTTGCTTACTTTTAACAGCTTTTTCACAGAAAACTAGTTTTCGCACGTAAGTTCTCTTTTCGTAGACCAGGTCACATATAAATATGGGTATCAGACAAAAAAATTACATATTTAGAAGAGTAAAAACATTCCTGAAACTTTAAAGTTAATTTAAGCGTCCAGTAATTTAAAAGGCATGTAGTCGGAACAAATAATTCATTGCCAATGTATGTGTTAACATATTGTAATCAAATAACAAATATGATCACGTAAACACCTCGTTTGACGCAAACATTATTTTATTTAAATTAAATTTGACTTTACAAACAGGCGGCAACCCTCTTCAAAATATTTTCTACCTAAAATCTTCTTCAACTACTTTCGTCTGGCTCCCATATGGAGATAACTCTCAATTTCAATTACCTGATTTCCATAATTCAAATGGAATTTGATTTTTTAAATGAGTGGCAACCCTCCTACATGTAGTTAGGATATGAAACATTTTCGTACCTATTTCGATTGATAGCCATCGCATAATAATTCATTTAATTTATTAAATAATTTAAAATCATTTTTTTAACAGATGGCAACTCTTAACAAAAAATAAAAATAGTAGTAAAAAACGCATTACCTCAAAAAGTGCAAAAATGAGCAGGTTTTTATTTTCTCTTTCGAAAGCTAAAACCCGTACTATTAAATGAAATAATAAAAAATAACTTTTTTTTTCAAATATATTTTTTATTCGTTCCATTAAAAAATAAATATTTTTTAAAATTTTTTATTAAAAAAGAAATAGTTTCTCTGGAATTTATTTCACAAGAAAATTTCTGTTTAATTCTTTTTAGTGGATAAATTACCTTTACAAAAATACCCCAAACGCATTCACTTTGGCGGCACTGTGTGAGGTGGCGAAATGGCGAGCATAAATGAAGAAATTGATCTAGCCAAGTCAATCTATAGGAAAAGGTTATTCACTATAACTGACAGGCTGCTCATTGCTTTCTAAGTGTGTGGATGCAGGCCAAAAGAAACGGATACCGGAAAGGAAATCATCAATGTGTAAACGCAAAACTCAAGATTGCTACAATTTTTCTTTTCTAGCCTTCTTGACTTGCAGCAGCGCAGCACAAACCCAACCCATTTTGTGTATGTACGTACACGTATGCAACATAAAGGAAGGTCAAGAAAAACCATCAAGTAAAAGGATGTATGCTATGGGTGTAGGGCAGGCAAAGCCTTAACGCACGCACGCACGCAAGAAATCATTTGGGGATCAAATTGTCGATGTAAACACGCAGATAATATGTTCATACGTTTTTACTTTTCCCCTCACATAAACACACAACCACATACACGCGTATTAAAACACATTCTGCCATGCCAATGAATGTATTTATTTTATCGCAGAATTGCTGTATGTGCGATATGTATGGCAACTTGGCTTTGAAGGACTTTTTCTTGTTAACCTTTTTACTTGTGTTTTTCAATATTTATTATTTTTTTATCGCTTGGGTCGTTATGTGTTTTAGATCGTGTTTGCTGATTTTTATATAGACATGTATGTATGTTTGTTTATATGTAATGGGCGGCATATTTACTTATGTTTATTGACAGTGTGTGCATGAATGTTTACGCTGTTTGTATTTTGGGCGACTCAGTGCTTTCGAAATTTGGGGGCGCTGCAGCGTGTTCAAATATGATGAAGTTATTAACGTCCTGTTGCTTACTTTTGCCTGCTACTTTTAGTTAAGAAAATGTGTGTTTTTTTTGCGATTGCAAATTGACAGTTTTATTGGCTGTCAATTGATTTAACATGTGACTTTGTTGCGCCAAGAGAGTGTTGGAATTGGTTGTGCCATGGGGGTTTTGTTTTGAAAGATTTGGAAATATTGGTAGAAAGTTTTTGCTTATAAATCAATATGAGGTTATGTAGTAGTCGTCTCTTGCCTTTTCTCTAAGCTGAAGAGTGCTGAGCTGGCGGACTTTGTGTTAAAGTCGTTAATGACAATATCAACTACATACGCTTTTCAAGCATCACAATGAGGCCGTTAAAACCTGGTTTGGACTCGACTGATTCGAAAATGTCATTCCCAGTTTCGACGCAGTTGGAGGTTTTGCTGAAAGTCACCCTAAATAGTTGTAGAACCGAAAAATAATACTGAAGATTGAACAATACCGAAACCAGAGCCTCCTATACCAAACTTGATCAGGGATGACGAAAATTCGTTCCTAAATAAATGATGAGGAATTGCTTGTCTATAATCTTTTCTAAGGTTTGAGGAGCTATGAGAATTAGTTTTAAGTTGGATTTTCCAGGTCTCGAGTCACATTGATAAGATAACTTACTGTTGGTTTATAAAGGGCTTCTCTTGCTCGAACAGCTTCTGAAGAAGGCTTACCTCAAGGCAATTGACGAAAACAGTCGAGTTTTCTTTTTAGAGACTCGGGAAAGTTACACTAAGATTTCAATCTTCGTTTATTTATTCTTCTGAGAAAATTGACATTCACTCTTCCAGGCTTTAACGTCCAAAATTGAACAGTTAAGCTGTCAAACCTTCGGCTAGAGCAGCTTTGTTGTATGTAGGCCGTTTTATTGCTATTCTTGTCTACTGCAAATTTTTTCTCTGTTGAGAAATAATAAATGAGTATAAGACCATTTGTATTTTATTATTTAAAAAAAAAAATCTTTTGTTACTCTTAAAAGTGGTTAAATAGGCTTTTTGGTATGGGGAAAAATATGTGAGTGGCAACGTTACATTTGACAGGCTCTCTCCCTCTCTATGGCAAATACAATACCTCTGCGCACACTGATTTGATAGAATGAGTATTGCCTTGGCGTTTGCCCTCATTAATACTAACACTCTTTCTACTAGCTTTCTTCGTTCATTCGCATAAATATTTACTATTTATGATTTTCTCCAACATTTATTAAAAATAAGAAGAAAAATTAAATCTCATTTCACTGATGACGGCGATTGAAAACGAACTTGAATGCACATTTCCCTGCTACAAAGTTAAGGCATACATTTAGGCGCCAAAGCATGAATATATCTCCATATGTATACGCTAAAAACTTTGCACGTGTTTTTCAGTTTGCTATTTTCGCTTTTGATTAAACCTACCTTAGCTGTTTTTGAATACATTCCTCTTGCTTTTGATTAATTCTGCTTTTTCCAACTGCGCCCCATTCAACGTGGGCCACATATGTAATTGTTAAGACCTAAGAGCAAACAACGCTTTCTTAATCAAAATCACACACCTCTGTGCGTTTCACACGTGGACGCTTATGCCAACTGTGGCGGCAGCGAGTTTTTTTATACTTCAGCGCGGGTGTAGACCTTCGTGCATGAATGTGTGTTGCACCTTAAAGCTGCTGCCAGTGTTGACTGTTGCTGTTGACTATTTGACTATTTGACTATTCCTGCTGGTGTTCTTCACGCTCAGGAAGTTTATTCATTGTGTTGTTTTTTCTCGCATTCCTTACTCCCGCCGCACAATGCCTTTTCACATTTCAACGCCTTTCCGGTTGCGCTGTCGCCTTTTTCATTTTCATTTACATTTTCGCCAGTGCTGCCGCAACGGAAAACAAATTAAGAATAAGGCAAATAAAATAGGGGCAGCAGCACACAGCTGCTAAGTGGCAAAGAAATAAATGAAAACCGAAATGCTACCAAGCTAGACCAAGCACAAAGGTAACCGAAATATATTTTTATATAAATGCCAGCTTACTATTTCTTTTGCTTCGCTTTTATTTGACTATGCATATACAGTGACTCAAACAAATGACCAGGTGTTGATTTTCTTCAAATATTCACAACGTTTTTAGAGCTAATTTTTGTTATTTTTATATAAAAATATCGTCTAAGCTTTAACCAAAACTGTGTAAATCACAGTTTCAAACTCTATACACAATTTAGGAAAATTCAAAAAATTTTCATCAAAATTTCAATTTTTATTCTGAATTTTTATAAAATTTTGCATTTTTGGGTATGCAGTTTTATAGCCCATACAATTTTACTCTAATAAAGTGCAAGTTTCAAACGGCTAAAAAATCGCGTTGATTTTTGAGAACTTTTTTTTTAGGCTACTTTGTCGGGTTTTTTCATATAACAAGCTCGAAAAACATTACAAATATTTGAAGAAAAATAACACGTGGTCATTTGTTTGAGTCACTGTATATAGTGCTTATCATAATTATATGACGCTCACTTATTTACAAGTTTTGACAATCTATTTTATTATTTCTTAAACTTAATTTTTTTATAAAAATATCCTTTATTCCATAAAAAGGTTTGAAGAAGTTAGGACTTACCTTGACTTTTGGAATTTTTTTGTTGACAATATCAGAAATTTGCTTCCACACGAAGTATGTTCGACGATTTTTTATATGGAGGAAATGAACAACAACAAAAAAACTGCTTACTTCAAACTTGCACTTTATAACTGAAAATATTTCTAATAATTCTATTCAAAGGGCACGAAATTTTTGGGAAATTTTGTTGATTTTTTTTAATATTGCACAGAGATTCAAACTTGCATTGATACGGTTTTGTTAAAGAATAAAATATAGTTGTATTACAAAACAACACATTTAAAAAATAATAAAATATTTAGTAAAAATTTGTCAACATGTTAGTCTCGTATAGCTACGATAAGCACTGTATATTTCGTTAAGAATGTGTTAAAAAAATATGACTAAAAATTACGAATAACAGAAAAGCATACACAGCTGCGCTACTGAGCACATCACCTGCTGTTCGTGTTAATGAAAGCGGCATTTAAAATAGTCGGCACCAACTGCCAACCGCTTCCACCGAATGAGCTTTAGCTGACACTGAACTGGCGCACGCGGCAGCAGGTGACGATAGGACTCCATTACTGTCGCTGTTGTATATTAATTTCACAGTCAACGGCAGCCCAAAGCAAACCAAACCGAACCAAGCCAAGCCAAGCCACCTCTGTTGCCGTAAGTCACAATCACAAACAGAAATGAATTGTCGTCGTCTGCGCACAACGCATTGCAACTGCCATCAACTCCTTTCGCTTTGCTATGCTGCACTCACACAAAACAGTGGCCGGCCCGAGAAGAAGCCGCTTCATTCGAGAGTTTAATGCAAAGTCAACAAAAATAGCCATGGGATATTTTATAATGATATCCTGCGTGTTGTTGTGTGCCGCGCCGCGCCGCGCCGCAAGCTGAGCGCAGTAACGCGATTTATAATAAACTTTTATTAGCACAGCGTGGGTGAGGAAGGGGCGCGCTTTACCTGCATAAACGAACACATGCACATACATACGTGCATCATAGCTGGGTGCACATCCTTCAAATATTCACTAACCCACCAACAAACAAACTGATCTTACTTAACTCGTTCGCTACTTTCCATTCCTTCATATTTCTTGAACATTTCATACTTGGCGCGTTAATGAGCGCCGGATTTTGGTTTATTAATGAGTGGCAAGCGCAAAAGCGCAAGCGAAGTGAAAACAAAAACAAAAACATAATAATCATAAAAATAATAACAATAATGCCTTTACGCCGCTCAGTACAACAAATACGTATTTACTCGTAGTCAGCACAAACAATTGCTACGTTTTGGGGGCGAATAAAGCTCAGCAATATATTTGACATGGAATAATTGCAAAATCGTATGTATGAGTGGTGATGCGGATTAAGGAACGCTGAGCGTAAGCATTGTGAGTGTAATGAGAATGTCGGCAGTGTCCTTGACAAAAATACATATGCATGCTGACACACTTATAAGAATTTTTGCTGTCCCCAATCCATCACAGCAGGTATGGAGATAATGAATTAATGATAAACTTAAAGGCTTTGCTTGAGGTAAGCAAGCAGCTGCGCAGCTGTTTGAAAAATGGGTTAATCATTCATTTTGTAGATTGAGTGGCGGAAAATACTCATTTTAATTGAAAGTATAATAATCATAATTCTATGAATAGAATAGTAAACTTAGCTCGTGTTTCTTAATTAAACTCAGTTGGAGTTCAAGTAAATTCTTTGGTTACAAAATCCGACAAAAATGCTATAATTTTGGACATAAATATATTTTTGTTTTTAATTTCTCTTGGGGTCTCAATCAAATAAATAATAACTAACGACTTAACGTTAGAGGTTAAGTATATCGGGATAGTTCTCGACAGTAAGTTGAACTGGAAACGGAACCTTTGGGAGCATTGAGCAACTACTTTTAAAGTCAGCGATATATTTACCAGAGATTAAATTGCCGCCGGCTGTTTGAGAAGATGTAGATATCATGACTAGGAATCGTATCACACTGTACCAGCGATGCGGCCTTTGAGACAGCCATCAGTTCCGCCTGTAAATCATTGCATTAGTCAGGAAGGTGGAAGCTGCACGATATGCTCCAACTGTTCCAAATAAACCCCACCACCAACTCTTTTTTTTCAAGCTTAGAACCATCCGTGAAAACATGTTTTGTTCCTCTTTTCCTAAATGTATCCATTGACCATTCCGCCCTTCAGGGAAGAAGGGCCGTGAACCTGGTCTTAGACGTGCGGGTGGGTAGGATGTAGTCGGTTGTTAGAAATTGAGTAAGGTCGTTCAAAATTTTTCAGTCACCGATTTGTCGATACGACAATTTCTTGGTCGCGTTGAGCCTAATGACGGTACTACATGCCATTTTTTTTTTTTGGATATAGATCCGCCTCTAGAAATGCTAATAGCGTGGTGAGCGCTTTGGTGGCTCTTATGTTCATGGCTACTGTTATCAGTAAAGAGGCCAGTCCATACCCCGTCTGGTGTAGATCCATGGGGGCTTCCGAACCCAGTTTTTGCCATTAGCCCTGGTGTAGGAGTATACGGCAGTTGTGGCTTTGCGGTCCTCCGGTTTGTCGTTCTTCTGGGTATGCAGCTACAGTTGCACTACTGTACTCAATTTCGACTCTAGCGTTCCTGTTCACGCTCTCTGGACAATGGAAGCAACTCATGTGTGAGATGCGAGGCCAACTCTCGTAAAATTTTGGATCACTGCAGAAATAGAGAAGGCTTCGGTGGGGCCACTCCGACTTTTTCAGTTTAAGGGCTAACTAAAGTCAGCTGCATCTGTTCAGTTTTAGGTAAAATAGGCTACGTACGGGCGTCTGTTGTCTTGAAGTAAGCGACTCCCTTTATAAATGAGAATCTTCAAAAACTCACCCAGCAATGGAAGTTAGGGCAAACCCAACTTGGAAGTTAGGGGGGCGGCGGAAGGGAAGTTCTAGCCACTCGCTACCCCTACCTGGCTACGCCCATGGTATTACCTGCCCTGTGCTTAGTCATTATTCCCTTAATTTAAGCCACCGGATTGGCTTACAAATGGCAGAAGAAAAGGTTAAAATATAGGCCAACAAATCTGTAAATTTTCATAAATCTTTACACTTTCATGTGTAAGTACATAAGCCAAAAAATATGTGTATAGTATGCACATAAACGCTAATTGTGTTTGATTTCCATATTTCAATTTAAATTTCAGTTTCAAAGAATAAATTTTACGGCTGTCTTAGCTGTCCATCTTCCTTTACTTTCTCCATTGAACCGGTTGTCATTAGCGTTGGTTGGAATGCGAAAATGACTACACTGAAAGCAAGAGAAAGTAGTATTTGGCAGCAAAAGAAAAGTAGAAACGTCAACTCAACATCTGTCTTTACTTGACTGCAACTTAGATGATTCCAACTGACTTTGTATGACCTGACTTGCTGCTCCAATTACTACTTTATCCTTTGTTTTTTTTTCTGCCGTTTTTGTTTTTGCTTTGATGGCACTTTAATTACGCGTCGATTAAATGACACAGGACGATTAATTAAAAGCGTGATATGCGCCAAGCTTCATCCACATACATACATACATACACAAATACATACATACACAGATGCTTTGTACTCACTTTCATTTAAATACTTTTCTAAATGTAAAGCGTGAAAAATATTTTTAAAGCGTTCATTAAGAAAAAAAGTATATAAAAATAAACCAACAAAAAAGAAATGAGGGAAAAACTTAGGCGGAAATTAAAATAAAAGGAATTTCACTTTTCTCCAAGTAAATAAGTATGTATGCCACCGTACTCACATTCAGCTCAAGCGAGCTAACAACGCGTTAAATCAGCATGTTGAGGAGGGTTCTAGTGTCGCGCTTAAGTTGCATATTTCCATTGGAATTCCGAGGTAGTAGATAAATTTCCGTTTAAACGCTTTGCTTCGACTGTCTCTTCTTTACTCTCCTGCCCTGATGCGCTTACCATTAATAGCAGTGTTAATCCTTTTTTTTTAGGAATTAATTCTCTTCTATTACTTTCAACCTCCTCTCTCATCCATTTGCTTGTTTGTGCTGCTCCACGCTAATGAATCGTATAATTTCGCGTTATTAGAATTGACATGACACGCTGAAATTGCAGCAATGACAGCTGAGTTAGCTGCGCCGCTTCCCACACATATCCCTCTAACTCACACGCCTACAAACAGACTAAGCGCCGTTTAATTTGAGTTAAGTGGGCGGCATTTTTCGTCGGGCATGTTATTGTTTGTCGTCTTCTTAGAGCTTTGAAGTTGGTAGCAGGTGGCAAATTATTCGCTACCACTCTCATCACCTCAATCGCGCTTATCTATACGTCGTAAGGCTTTCGCTTTAGTAAGCGGTAAACGCTTAATCTTATCTCCGGCCGCTCCTGCTTCTTCTATAATTACTCGAGGAGTCGAGTACCATTTGCTTTGCCATATTCACACCGCCTCATCGGTGTTTTCATCGTCCTTGGCGTTGTCGTGGTTTTAATTACTTTGCTAGTGATATTCAGCAATTTCACTACTCTTCTACGGGCGCTATTAAATACTAAATACTGACAGCATTTGAAGTGCGCGCAGGGCGTTGACTGCAGCGAGTAATTTAGCTGCCATTTAGCTCTACTTTGTTTGTTTAAGCTTTTTTAATTAAATTCTATTTGGTAAGTTATGCTTTTGCAACTAGCACATTGATTGTCGTTGTCGCTTAACTTAATCAAGTTGTGATGAAATGTTGTGGGAAGGCGCAAAGGCAAGACTAACAAAACGCTTAGGTGTGTCTCAACATTTTCGTCAAACTAATTACTACCTTTTCTTACAGTTCAGCAAAACTTAGATTGAATACGTTTTTTAATAAAATATCAACAAAGAAAAATATGTACTACACGTTGCTCGGTGTTTTACTGAATTTAGCGAGTTCATCTCAAACCCAACATTCTTAATTAATTATTTATTTATTTTTTAGGCCAATGAATATAAAAGATTTTCTTATGTCTACTTATATATTAAAAAGCTAATAATCATTTATTATAATAGTATAATTAGACTATTTATAAAAAACATTCAAAGAATTCAAGATGCGCTCCGTTTGAAAATGAAAACCCCATCTCAATAAATTTATAGATTCTATTGAACTCAATTAGGGCTCGAATAATAGGAGAATTTTGAGCATAAAGAGCTTTAAAAAGAGAAACATAGAAAACCTCCGAATTACGAAGTGCTCTAGTCGGAATATAAAAAAAAATCCTCTCGAGGAGCATGGGACAGTCAACAGCACCACTGATCAAATCGAAAATGAAAGACAAAGAGATGGACGAAAAATCGTTTCACAATACATTACAAAGATAAGATTATTCTTCTGTTCTTTAAATTACGGTATGAAAAATGTAAGAATACTTTCTGGATCCCTTCAATTCTACCAGCATGGCACATAACTATAATACCTGGCTTTAAATCCACGAGTGCAATAAGGCAAACGGCAATAAGGCAAATTTGTGTTATTTCCCAATTGAAAGAGAAATAACACAAATCTGCTTTATTTGTTTTATGGTTGAGCAATAAGATCAACTTTTAAATTTTACAATCGTTTAGGAAAAATAATAATAATAAAATGACGCTAGTTCACAGCTGAAACTGCTTTTTAATGTCTATGAAATCGCATACATATTTTTGGATTTAAGAAACAATAAAATCCATTCAGTTTACTTTTTATTAAAATCTAGGTTACTTTAATAACAAGTTTAACGTGTTTATTTTATTTTAACAATTTCATTTTAATTTGTTTCTTTTTTATAAATATTATTTTATTATTTCTAACACCATATTGGCTTTATTTCCATCACTGTCTTCAAAAGAGGCACAATTTAAAATTTGGGTAAAAATTTACACAAAGCTTTTATTTGCCTTTCAGTAAAAGCTGGCACAAATTTTTGTTTTAATTTGTTTAGAAAAACCTAAAGTAATGTGTCCCTTACCCGTATGGTTATTATGTGCTAAGAAATAGTTTTTCGCGTGTAATTTTAAGTTGTTCCCCTTTTGAAGGCGGCATTGGATAATGTACTTGCTTCCGTCGGTAAAATAGTATAAATAAGCGCTGGGAATTAAGACAAAATTTGTTTTATTTCCAATCTTCGTTGGCAATGAACCAAAACTCAGATTTTGGTATTATTTCTCATTTAAAAATGAAATAAAGCAAACAAAAATTTTTTTTTGGAAGTAGTTCCCTTTGAAAGGTCAAGGGAACAGTGAGGAAATTACGTTGCCATAACCTCAGTGTCGGTCGAGAAGCTTTAAGTATAAGTCTTCTTCTTCTTCGTTTTCTCAAGTTCTTGAACTTATTGGTATTCTCCGTTACAAGGGAGCCATTTGGCGAGCCGGCTAGGGCCTCCTCCTGTTAGAGATTGAGGACAATGTTGTGAACATAAGAGCTTTTGATAGTTTGGCAGTGCCGGATCACTCCTTCATATTAACTGTACGCGAGGCTATACTCACCATTATTTATTGTTAACATACAGTTTATTTGAGCAATATAAATACACAACGAAACTCTAAATCATATAGCTTGAACTCTTTGCAAGCATTTTTGGGTTGTTTATGCAAAAAGTTTTCAAATTCCCAAATACAACTACATTTGAAGTTTATCATTCACACCTCTCAACTCTGCTCAACACACTTTAATATGCATAACTTTCGCTCAGCAAAAACACTACATATGCATGTATATATGTATGTACATATGCACCAGAGAACAGCTTTGAGTATTATCGAGCCTTTTTGATCACACTCACTAAAAATCAAGCACAAGCGAACGCCACACTCGGCTACTATGTGTTCGATCGAGATGCATACCCGACAGCTGCTTTGGTTACGAACGAGTCTGTTCGATCACCCTCGCTATAAATTGAGCACAAGCGAACACCACACTCGGACACCCGCAGCTAACCCGAAAATTTGTGTAACAATGAAACGGACACCCGAACATTGCGATAAAATGCAGGACAACAAAGAAATTTACGCTGAAGGTAACTGGCGCCAATATGTTCCCACAAAGCATACGAAAATGTTGTTGCTTTGTGCTTGTGCATACGCAATGAAAAAATTAGAAGCGAAGTAGACAAAAATGTTTTTGCATCTATTTCGTATAGTTTCGCGTGGAAAGCTGTGTGTGTATATATTAGAACACAGCCTAAAACTATGTAGGTACATAAGTACTTTTACAAAAAATAAATGTGCACCGAGTGTATAGGGCTTGGGCATTGCCGATCTACACACATTTATACCTAAATGGATGTAGGCGTCGTGATGCCGCATTTTGTATGAGCAAAAATATAAGAAATGGTTAAATGTACACTTAAACAAACTACCGAAAAATTCAACCTTCTCTTTGCCCTCTACGCACAAAAACTAAGAACACCGCGATGAGAAGGCAACATTTTTTGTAGAAACAAAAACGTCATAAGCCAATCAAGAAAATTTTGTGCACACTCGGGTTGAAACTCGAACACCCGGGTATATTGAGCTGCAAAGCACCCGAACCCAATCAAGTATGTATGAAAAGCAATCGGGTGTTGTGGCCAACATGTTCGTCTTGAGCTCAGTCGATAACGAACAATACTTCTGCTCGTATACAGAGAACGATGCAAAACGGGTTTTGTTAGATGATCGAGTATACACGAAAATCATGCACCCGCTGCAGATGTCTGATATGCACCTACAAAGGCGATACAAGGCGACTGGCATCAAGCTGACCCGTGGGATCAAAACTTAGTAACTTGAGCAGCAATAAAAAAAACACCGTTAGAAGAAATATGATTATAACAAAAGAGAAAAAAGTGTACGCAAACTGCCGCAATGTACATATTTTGGAAAAAGTGCTGACGCGCGCAATTCGCATGGATCGAATAGGCGAAAGCTGATATGCTGGTTGTTGGCGGCAGTAATGTTGAGCAGAGCAAAAAATATAACAACATACGCGTTAGTGCCATAACTTTCACCGCTCGTGAAGAGAGCTAAATCAACAACAATGTGAGCAAAAAAAAGCAAAATTTTTTGTATACTCGAAGTTTATAAATTGCGCCTCGGCTGGCAACTGACGTACGATAGTGACGCTTATACACATACTTTCTGGGCAATAAATTTGCTCAACATGCATGTCCGGCGTATTTTATTACAACACCGTTGACTGCGAGTGCATTGTGTGCTCTGCGGCGTGGCACCGTTGCAACATAGTTGGCTATTCTCTAACGCGACGCAAATGTATTTTTGTTTTATTCTAACAAATTCCCCTAATCCTATTTCTGGAGTACTTACGTATTTGCGGCTTTTTGCGCTCATACAAACATACTTTTCATATATGTATGTTTGTACTCGTGCGTGTGCACCTTGTTGTGGCAACTCAAATGCGCCACTTCCGGTTTCTTGTTATTGTCTATTTCCAGCTTAACGAAAAATTACCCACAATTTTTTTTCTACACTGACATTCACGGTGGTGCACTGAAATGCGATGCTTGCCGCCGATAAGAACCGCAAATTGGACAGCTCGGCATTAGTATGCAAATACATTTTGTGTGGTGTAAATAAATATGCTGAAGCAGTAAATGTTTCTACGAGTATGTTTACCTATTTGTATTTTCTGTAAGCCCACGAACTCGCAGGGTTGGTTTTCTTCGTAATTATGTGCACCTTTAGAGTTTAATAAGTTAATAAATCTAACACCAGGAACAGGAAGTTGCGGTCAGTTTGATAGAGGACGTGAAATTTTCATAATTATTTTTTGAAGTGAAACATCTTTGGTTCCAGTATGATGGGGATAGGCGGGTATAAGAAATTCAAATAAAAAATATTGACTTTAAGCCCGCGTGGCGTTAAGACGCCAAAATTTAATTGAATGCGCCCATCTTTGCTGTAGTGCTCATCGTTGTTGACCTGAATGGCGTTTCCAGCAACATTTTCAAAGCAAAATGGACCAACTATGCCAGCGTTCCGAAATCTGCACCAAACTAGAAAATATGAATTTTTGAGAAAAATCTTTGTCCATTTCGTTTGCTTTATTTCCTAGCATTGCACATTAGGTCAAATGATTCATTTGGCTGTGCGAAAGTCCAATTTCGTAAGGGCAGTTTTACATTATTTTTTGTTGCCATTCTGTAGGGAATACACTAAAATAACAGAAACTTTGTTTTTGTAAAATTAGAAACACCGTTACACAGCAATAAACCAAAGTTACACTTGCAATCCGTTATCCGCTTTTGAAAAACAATTTCGTGCTGCTGATATTTTCGAAAGTTCCATGAAACTATTAGAAGAAAAAACGTGCAGTTTTTTGCAATTAAAAAAAAAAAAAAATTTTGCAATTTTGATAAGAAAGACGAAAATTATGGAAAGCAATTTGAAAATGATGCTAAAATATTTAGATCTGTAAACATAGCGTTTCTTGCTGATGAAGTTCTTTTCGAAATCAAAAAGCCAACTGTGTCGACCAGCAGCCGGATTCTAACTTTCACTATCGCTAAAATGCTAAAATACAAAAACTAAAATTTTTCCGAATTTTCAGCTATCTCCAAAAATTGCGGTTTTGTCCTACCTTTCGGTAAAAATAGCTTAGCCAAAATTTTTCGGTGATAAATAGTAAATTTTAATGGTGATAAATATTGAAAATGGATGTATGTGATATCAAAAAGAAAGAGCATCCTCAATTTGGATTACATCCTGTAGCGTAGCCATGGCTATGTTACAAAGACACTTGCGCCGATTCGCAAATACCACTGATGAGCAGTCTTCGCAAAAAGGCAGAAACTTGAGAGATTTTACGGATTAAAATTTCGAAATTTTTTACTGAAATAGAGCTTTGAACATTCGTTTCGAAAACATTCGTATTCTTTTCAGGAAGTTACCAGCGATTTTTGGTAAATGTGTCACAAAGCAGCATTTGCATTCTGAATATAAATAATATCGGTGGAGAATTTGGGAATACTGAAACCTCAAGTGAAAATGAAGTGTTTTATGAAAACAAACTGCTTCAGAAATCTCTCCTCAAGGCATATCTGTGAGACATGTAGTAAATATTTTTGTTTTTTTAATTTAGGAATTTCCAGAAAAAACCATTTATGTACATGGGACCATACTTATTTTATTATGTAGCTCATTTTAAGGGGAGGGAGTTCAGTATGGTAAGAAAACAACTTGGGTTAAAACCAAGCTAATTGGGCAATGTTTTTGAGTACTACTTAAACACATATACTCATCATTTGAACATACAAAAAGGGAGAAGTCTGTTTTACGAAAGCCAAGTCATGTTTTTACATTTTATTTAGTGCCTTTACACTTTTTTTTTAACATTTGCCATCTTTTTACAATAAAATAATGCAATATTTTAGCTGCTATTAATTTCGCAAAGAAAAAGTTATGATTTGACCTAATGTGCATTGTCTAAACTTAAAGCTATCATTTCGTTCCGCGGAGATATGATACTAACTTTCCGTCTAAATTTCCAGAGAGAAAGAGCTGTCACGGTCAAAAATAACACTTAATATATACATATACATATGTAGATATTAAGACAGATATTACCTACTTTTCTCTATCTAAAGTTTTCTTAAAACTTTTTCGTTTGACACTCATATTGTGTATAAGTTAAATAAATTGGATCAGTCAAATAGGTGGCAGCTCTCTTTAAAAATATTTTAAAACTAAAATCTCTAAAAATATCTTTAAAAATATTTTAAAACTTTGTCTTTTTAAACTTCTTCCGTCTGATATTGTAACACATAATTCAATGGACCAACTAATTAAACTGAATCTGATTTTTTAACCACGTGGAAAGCCTCATAAATACCTGAATACAGTTCAGAAATGTTTTATTTTCAACCCCATTTCGATTGAACACATATTCTATTAAATAATTTAACTTAATTAATAGTTTGAATGTAACATTTTCGACAGTTGGCAACCCTCCTCAAAACCCAAAACAATTGTCGAAACTACATATAAATTTCTTAGCACTCTTTCTTTATATTTTGTATACGTTAACTAAATTTGGCTTTTAAAAGAGATGGTAGCCCTCTTCCAAACTATTTTTAAACTCAAATTTTTTAAAACTATTTCGTCTGACAACCTTATAGTGATACATAGCTCATTTGCCTAATTCCCTTAATTCATAATTAATTTGAATTTTTAAACAGGTGGCATTCCTCCTATATGAAGTTAAATAATAAAGCCTTTTAAAACCCTTTATGGATTGATACCCATATTCTAATAATTTATGTTATTCGAATTATTATCCTTTATTTACCTAATCAGTCCAAAAATAGTCTGGTCTTCCTATGCAAAAGTCATTGTTTGCTCCCGAATACTTGCAAGTCTTTTACTTGCCATAATATTTATTTAAACATCTATTCCCACTGGAATAATAAACTTTGCCTAGTTTTGTTTTCGATAAGGAACAATTAAAAAATGAAAAAAAAGGTAAAATAAATGCAGCAGCAGTTAAATTACTGGAAGTTAACAGGTAAACTGCACGTTTATCATTTTCCCAGACTGTTGAAGTTAGAAGCAGCCAAAGTTGGGAATTATGCATTTTTACCACTTTCAGCAAAATAAGTGCTAAGCACCGGAAAAATATACAATAACAATAGCAGCAAAGGTGAAAAGCCACAACAAACACTGCCGGCCTTCGTTAACTGATTCACTTAAGTTAGCCCGAAAAGTGCTTGCCTAACGCAATATACACATCCCTACATTTGTGCATATGTATGTATGTAGGATTTAATTCAAACGAACTAGCAACATTCTAACGTTGCTCACTTTTAAATGTTGCAATTGCTGCTCACTTCCTTTTTGAGCTTCCGTTGTGGCACCTTTTTGGGTAAGTTTTTTTTTTGTTTTTAGACTTTTGTCCCTCTTGTTGTTATTGCTGTAAACTTGAGTTCAGTGGCAGTGCACTGCTTGCTGCTTGCGTGCGTGTTAACAAGCA
>NW_016162181.1:44819-45161 GCF_001687245.7 Rhagoletis zephyria | reverse complement strand
TTTTAAAAAAAAAGTTATCAAGCTCTTAAAAAATCACCCGTTATATCTTCATTCTTTTCTCCATTAACGTATTTACCCCCACCATTTTTATTAGGTTAGGTAGTTAAATTTTCCTTCCTCTTTTTCTTTACATTGTTTCTTTAGTGATATCATGTCATGTGTTGAAATTGGGTGTGATGAGTTGCAGTGTGGTGGAATTGGGTGTGGGAGTTACGGTGTTATGAATTCAGGTGTGGTGGTCTTAAGAGGTGTGGTGAATTTAGTTGTGGTGAGTTGAGGTGTGGTGAATTAAGGTGTGGTGAGTTAAGGTGTGGTGAGAAAGTTGAGGTGTGGTGAATTAAG
>NW_016162181.1:0-44719 GCF_001687245.7 Rhagoletis zephyria | reverse complement strand
AAAAATTGCCTGCACATCAGCATCAAAATACCTTTCTAATGATATATAATTGTTTATACCTTAGAAGTACAGTTTAGCCGTAAAAGGGGTGTAAAGGAAACATGATTGCCTATTTATATAATTGATATACTGCTAAACTGTTATACTGTTACGTCGTTATATTAGTTTATTTTTTGATGCTATACTGTTATACTGATATACTATTATACTGTTACAATGTTATGGGATTGCATTGTTCTGTAACACTTTTATTCCGTTAAATTGTCGTACAGTTTGTCTACTTATATATGTACTATACGCTTCTAATCGCCTAGTTTTTTTTGAGTGTATGTATCAAAATGCTGTATACCACTTGATTAGTATATACGATTAACGATTGTACATTTGAATACATGTTCATTTACATACATACACGTCATTTAGGCTGTGGTCAAAACATATATATTGAATATTTAATTGTTGTTTAATTTTGTGAAAAATTAATTATTTAAAATAGTGAAAATAAATAAAGCAATTCTCAGTAAAGCATTAATAAGTAGATTGTAAGTATAAAAGCCACAAACATTATTCTAAAGATTCATAATTACTTTCTACTTTGTGACGTGCAAGTGCTACACCTTCAAAATGGATTATTTTGTGCCGCTGCAATTCGATGGTCGTGGTATTTCTTTGCCTGTGCAGATGATTGGTTATAAGTGTAATTTCCTCTGGCCACTCAAAGAAAATGCCAATTTACTAAGCCGAGTGGTGAATTATATAGGTCTGAGTGTAAATATACTTTTCTATTTTGGCACTATTTTGGGTGAGTTTTGTTAGCTATAAAGCTACATAGTATTTTCGCAGGGCACATAGTTACCTCTTGCATTTTTCTTACCAAAGGCGAGCTCAGTTTTATTTATGAAAATATGGGCAACATACCAGCGATCGCCGATTGTCTGTCCACTGCTCTGATGGGCGGGCAATATATAATACGGATTTTTGTGCTCACCACTCGTAATCGTTCGATGAGAACGCTGTTAAAAAAATTTTACCGCAACATATACTTTACCAAGTAAGCGTGTATCTATTTATACTACTATGAACTACTTAGTGCCCTTTCCTCTTCACTTGCAGCGCCGACGATTTAGCTTTGTATAGGCAACTTAAGGCGATAGTGCGCTACGCTAATATATTCACACAATTCTACTATGCACCAATGCTGCTTCTAATTGCACAATATGCATACGATGTGATAAGCGTGGGTCTGGCATCACCTGATAAGCCATTTATTTATCGTATGTCTTTTCGCTGGTACGACGCACAGGTGCCGCTGCCATTCATCATCACAGCCATCTACACTGGTTGGCTGACGATATCTACTGTGACAATATGGGCCGCTGAGGATTACACACTCTGTTTGGTGCTCTGTCATGCGAGTTTTCGCTATAAGGAATTGCGTTTGGAATTGCAGCGCTTGCTGGAGACGGCACGTGCGGAGGCACATTTCAGAAATGAAGATATGCATACAGCCTTTCGGCGACATCTCTACGATGTTTTTCGACGACAACAGCGACTGAACAGGTAAGACGTGAGTATGTGCGGCGTGTGTGTGGGTATGTGCATGCGATCGTGAGATATGAAGACAGATGTAGTGTTTGAAAATCTACAAGAATTTGACTACAGGCGTGTGCCACTGCGTATACGCAATCATTTTTCACCAGCGATTGGTACATAGATACCGTTTATTCTATTTCTTGCTACAAACTTCTATTATGTATAATAATATTTATGTATGTACATTTCATTAACGTATATACATACATATTTCTTATTTTTTTGCTATTTTAAACCCACGCAATTTATAACTGCAGCTTTATTGCTGAGGCCAAGGCTCATTTCACCCACCAAATATTCTACATTATGTCTTTTGGCGTTCTGCTACTCTGCGTTGTCTCCTTCCAGTTTCAGCGCGTGAGTACAAGAGATCCGATTCAACAGTACATTTAAACAGTTCTGCCATTTTTAATGTACTATTTTTGGCGCTTCTACCAATAAATGCTGTGCTCTTCTTTTCTACTAGACCGAAATGGGCATTGGATGGAGTAAATATATTGCTTGGCTCATTTCACAAACTTCGCAGTTTCTGTTAATTGGCTATTTCGGTCAAATGCTGATGAATGAGGTATAGTTCAGATACATATGTACATATTCGTAGTTACCCTTCTATTAATATAATAATTTTCTAATTTATTTATGTACATTTTATAATAAATTTTTATATTTACCCGCCGCATCTCATTATTTCTTCAGACCACAGAGTTAAAAAATAGCTTCTATTCGTGCCGTTGGGAGGATTTGTTGCCTCTAGGCGATCAAAAGAGCAATAAAATATTACTGCGTGATATAAAATTTGCCATAATGAATGCTCAGAAACCCATTGTGTTGGAGGGTATGAAAATTTTTCCGCTGACTTATGCTACAGTGGGTACGGTAAGTTTTCTTTTTTGACATATTGTATGACTAACCCTACTCGTAATATAATAAGTTTAATGCATATTTTCGTTTAATTTATTTAGGCTCTTCGTTCAGCTGTGTCTTACTTTATGTTCTTGAATACTATGAATAACGCTAACTGAATTAAATTCTATTTCAAAATAAGAAAAAAATGTATATATTCATATCAATGTTCCTCTGTAATAACGACTATAAAGACACAATTCAAAATTCAAAAAAATAAAATCTTTTATTACTGTTCAGTGGCTCACGTCTCTCATCATTGCCCAATCTATGTTTAATCCTTACTAAAGTAAGTGATATTAAGCCATATTGGTAGGAAATAACGATAAACCTTACACACAGCTGTCCGACGCCGTGGTCAGTCTTGGAGTCGTCAGTATTCCAGATTTGGATGTCCTTCCCTAGTTAAGTTCATTCGTTGTCTCAGATGTTCCCGTCGGGCAAATTCAGTTTATGTGTCTACCGCCAGTGATGCCCAACCAGGTTAATCGTTGTAGCTTACGCGCACTTCACTTCTGCCTACTTCCACCAGACGACTGCCATTTTGCCAGTTTAGGCCTGATGCCCCAGTTCCGCCCCATTAATTTCCGGCAGGTCCAAATTGAGGCTATGGCCTTTTGAATAGTTTTTTATAGGTGCGGATTCTAAGAGAGCTTGTCATCAATGAAAGACATTTGAACTTTTTGGAGAAGTGTATTTATTTCCTTGCAGGAATGATTCTAGTAATTTGTCCCTGGAAAAAATGACTATGCTGCTTAACGTTTAACCCATTGTTACTGCACCAATTATCGACTATGTTCAAAGCATTCTGTAGGAGGTTCAAGATGGTGTCTTCGAGCCAACCTCTGATTGGGATGACAATGTCATCCGCATAGCCCTAAACATGGAAGCCATTTGCACTAAGAAGGCAAAGTAGCTCGTCTACTACGGTGGACCATAGCAGAGGGGCGATCACTAAGCCCTGCGGGTAACCTTTCGTAGCTAAGAATCGAATTCTTTCCATTCCTGGATTGGATGTAATGGTTATTGATTTAAGGATGTATAGCAAAAAGTTTCATCAACACCTTTGTGCGGAACTGTCTATTATAGAGCGTTCCGTGTTAACGAAAGTACCCCACGTCCAAGAAACATCCCACCGCCACCTCTTTGTCACCAAAAGACTTCTCAATTTATCTTGTAAAATCAAAAGTTTACATTAAAAGAGTGATGCTTTATATACATATGTATGTTAGTAGTATACAAAATAGTTAAATGTGTTTATCCACATAAGTGTGTATCACATAATAAAGCTATACCCTGGTTGTTATATAAATATGAAATAATTTTCTTTAATAGCTCAATTTTAAAGTAAATATTTACTCGTGAAGTGACACTATTTAGTTGCTTAAAACTACAAAACCTCCTTACCAAGCTTATAGACACCCCAAGACAGACCACATTATTGATACATTTTGCACTTCACCCAATCTGAAGCTATCCAGCAGCATAGTGGCACAACTTTATGGTGACCCAGATATTTTGCAAAATCCATATATCATCAATATAATAATCATCAGCAATTCAACATGAAGAGCTTTCAAGAGCTCAGTTTCTGTCAGCTGTATTAATGGTCATGACCAGGGTTAGGATTTTAAAACACTAAAAACTTGAAAAAAGGAAAAATGAGCTTTGGAAAAAGGCAAAAAAAGGAATTTACTTTTTAATATTGCTATGTATATAGGTACATACCTTTACGTACAATGTGCATATACAATAAAATATATAAAAAAATACATACAGTGCTCAAAAAATTGTAGCCGAACCACTGTTTGTCAAGTTTTAAATTATTATTTTTTTGCTATTTAATTTTGGTTATTTTTTTATAAAAATATAGTTCATTCTTTAACAAAATCCATCTTGGTTTTTTTTTTTAATTCTAAAAAATCAACCGTTAGCCATTTGAAACTTGCACTTTATTCTACTGGAATTCAATGTGCTACAAATTTGCATACCCAGAATCTTTCTAGGAAATCTAATTAAAAAAGCTCGAAATTTTTACGAAAATTTGTTGATATTTTTTTTTTTTTTAATTTGCACAAAGTTTTAAGGCAGTGTCACTCGATAGGTAAATTTTTACAGATTTGCACATTTTTATATTAGCATTGATACAATAGATATACAAAAAAAAATTGGGAGGAAGATTTTTTTTTGTAGTCACAAAATTGGTACAATACAGCGATCTTCTATTGAAAAATTTGAAGAAGTTACTTTTCGTGATTGGTATAAAGAAAAATATTTGGGTATTCCCACAATTGGGATACGATTTGCACCAAATTTTCGGCAAATGCTTAATCGTGTGATAATGCCTTTGAACTTGTATTTACATGGATGTTGTTAAAGATTTAATAACAACAAAAATAATATTTTTAAACTTTTCAAAATTAGGTACGGCTATAATTTTTTCGACCATTGTACATAATTTGACTATGATTACTCGGCTTGTGTAAGCACAATACCACTAAGTACATTTTAAAAATTTCAGGCATAGCCTCATGGGATTATCACGAACACAACATCTACAGATACTAAACTCCACCTCGAAGCTCCTTCCTGAAAAGTATGTTTTCAACCAATTCTTTTATATAGCCGTGAATTTTCACGGAATTATAACAAGCGGCCTTAGGCATTTTAAATATTCGCAAATATTTGACTTAAAACAAAATACGGGCACGTATTTACAGATTTCAAACCTTATTTAAAGGAAACTCCCCACCAAAGGCGAATTCACATAAGGTGGTAGTGGCAGCACAAAACCAAAAAACTTAACTAACAAATTATACCCACAATGGCAGTAAGAACAAAACAAACCTAAATAAACACATCACCATCTTTTATGCATTCACCATGTACTCACTACGTAAGGCGAAGAAAAACAAGCAATCAGCCGAAGGAATGAATTCCAGTGTTGTAAAACATAAAAGTATGAAAATGAAGAGATAAATATTAAAAAGGCAAAATAAGAAGAAACGGCAGAAAAAGACAATATTGTCAAAAAAGGCAAAATTAAAATGTATATTTCTAATCAATGAATACATGAAACGCGCGATTCTTTAATTTGTTTACAGAAACGACCACGCAGACAAAATAGGCAAATTCTTCAAAATCCTAACCCTGGTCATGACGGTTGTCAGCCAATTTTATGAGGCGTTTGGTACACAGGCAAGTAACAAAATATACAAATACTAATATGAACACACATATGTACATTAGGGTGGTCCAAAAACAATAAAGTCGGGGGAAAAACCACTTTTCGTAGAAATGGTATAGAATTATTGAAAACCAATATTTTTCGATCGGAAAACTCTGGTTCTCTTCAGGAGACATTCAATTATAATACCCAATGGTTTATTTAAACATTTTTTAACACTAAAGATTTTTTATTGGTCCGCCGATTGCATTTTTTGGGGTTTTTGTGGACTTTTGGCGGAGCTATAAATTATAGTTGCGATGAAAAAATGGTTAAATAAACAATTGGGTATTAACTATTGATCCTTAAGAGTTCTACTCCATTTCTACGAAAAGTTGTTTTTTCTCCATATAAAACTTTGGGCGCTTTGAGCGACCTCTAAATATTTTTTGATTTCAAAATAAAAAATAGGGATATATTTTTTTCGGTATAGAACAATCCTAGAGGGTGAGAGCATAAAAATGCCGACTTTACTTTCTCACATGCATATTTGGACCACCCTAATGCATATGCATGTGCGTTTACACAAAAAGAGAATCAGCTAGAAATTTGTCGATAAATTTATACTTAATTTCAATAATTTCGCTTATGACGCAGAAAGATGTTGGCTCTTTTTTTGTTTGATTTGCGAGACAAAGCATTTAAAGCGCTTGCTGTCTAATATTTTTTAGAACACCTTACGATACCATGATAATACGTCATTATCGAATTAATTCAAAGCCTGAAATATTTTTTTTGTTTTGATACTGCCTACTCTGGAAAAAGTTCCAGCTGGGATGTTTTTATATTTATGTATATAACTTAGACAGAGCCATCTGTAGATATTATCCATTTCCAAATATTATTTAATAAAGAAATCACGTTGGTTATACGTATGTACCTACTGCCCTTTTTTAATGTTTAAGTGGGCACATGGCATGTGCGGCATTAAAGTGGATCGCATCTGGCAAAAGGGTTGAATATTGATATGGTTTTATTCTTAAGTATGCACATACTTACATATTTAAGGAATACTTAGCCAATACTATATTAGAAAATTTGTAGGCCATTATAATATATGCAGTTTTTATGCCAAACTCTTTGTCAAAGCTCTCACCGGCGCCAACGCGCAACGGCATGTAAATCTTCCGCAGAATTTTTCACTCTAACACTCTAAACGCCGCCTTATCAGATGTTTTCATTGTCCATGCTTCTGTCCCATAATTAATTACATGTGTAAGTTTAGGTAAACAAATTCAAAAATTTAGTTTTGAATGTCGTTTTACTTAAGATAAGAAAAATTTCTCTGAAAAAAAAACATTTGCAAAATTTTTTATAACAGTTAACATTTCGCTTGTGCAATTTTTTCATTTTAGGGGTACTCGCCAATTATTTGCAAAAAGTTTTCAATGTGTAACACTTATTAACTGGAATACGAGAATCGATTTTCTTCAAAATTACTATTTACTCCTTACTTTGCTCTACAAAATTTAATATAAACAAATAAAAATAAATAAAACGGGCTCAACAGGTCTCATCTAAATTTTACTAGCTACCATTTAAAAAAAAGTTAGTCAAATCGGTTGAAAATAAAGGCTCTGCACTATCCTGAACAATAAATTCCGGTTTTCTGATATTTTTTTTATAATTTGTTTGAATCAAGTAAGTATTTTCTTTGATTTAACATTGATTTCAGATTGATTTATACATTTTTCGAGTTTCCATAAAGTAATCTGAACTTTGCCCTCGATTGAGAGGGGTGAGACTGAAAAAATCGTTCATTTGATTTTTAAGAACCACTCTAATGTACAATTAAAACAAAAAAATCGCGTCGATTTTTGGCAATATTTTTAGTGGAAGGTGTTGCTCATTTTCTCCATACAAAAACAACACTGGTTTACAGCAAAAATGTTCTATAGATACCACTATCCAATTCCTATGTAGAATCGCTCGGTGATTCCGAAAATCGGGATGATTTTTTTTCTAATTCCCAGAAACTATCAGGGCTATCGAAAATTGATGTACACAGGGTTTATGGAAATTTTTATTTGCTTTTTTTGCCGTTGGTCGTATAACCATTATTTAATTAGTTCGTAATATATACCTGACTAAGTGGAACCACTATTTTTTTTAAGCTGAATAACGGTAAATTGCAAATATCTCAAAAAGGTATCCATACAAAAAAAAAGATATGGAAGAACCTGCATGAAAAAAGGTTGACAAAAATCAACAGCTATTTCTAGAAACTTCAAACTTGCACTTTTTTATACTAAAATTGAATGACATATATACATAACTGCATACTTGAAATTTTTCTTAAAAACCTCATACACAAGAACCGATTTGTAACTATTTCTTTTGGAAACGAACTACGCATGTCTGGAATCTCGTCATGTTGATTTTATATATTTCATGCAAAATAAATGTACAATTCGTTTTTTTTTAATTCAAATTCAAATTTAAAAACTGTATATGGTCGTACACAAAAAAGCGATGAGGGTTAAGTGGCATTTTGACCAGTTTTGGTTTTTTCTTTTGTTTATTTAATGTTTTTAGTTTTCTTTTTTATAAAAGTCTACCACATTACATAACAGCCCCACATAAATCCCCGTTTCAAACTTGGTACAAAAAATTTAACTAACTTTAAAAATTACACCTTAATTTTTAAAACTTTTTATTCAGCATCTCTAGAAAAGTTCTTTGTTTGCACTTTTGTAGCACATTTAATTTAAGTAGGTTAAAGTGAAAATTTTAGACGCTAGGAAATCGCATTGGTTCTTAATAATTTTTTTGGCTGCCAGTGCTGGGCATTTTCCTGCTATATAAAAGGCAATAACCCTAAGATAAAACGTGAGTAAATTGAATTCTTAGTTGGCTTCTTATATTTTTTTGATAAATAATCTTCAATATGGACCACACTTAAAGCTTATTTTCATATGAAAATTCGTACGCGTCCCACCCGTGACAGAGGAATTTCGATTTTTTTTTTATAATAAAGCAATAATTTTCGTGTAGGTTTTTGCTTTGTTAGTATTCGTGGTTCTTGTTTTATTTCAAGACATCAAGTTCCCACAGAAAAGTGAGAAGTGGGTTCTTTGTTTGTCCCACCCGTGATAGAGGAAATACCTCAGAATTTTTGCCATATAACTATAAGTTGGAATTTTTTTCGTGGTTGGTAATAACTCATAAAATAGTGAATTAAGTGTAGCTTTATCAAAATTTGGATTGGTTGAGTACTTTATACCTAAATTTAAAACAGACAGTATATTTTTATTGTACAAATGTGCCACCCGTAACGGTGGAATACCCCATATATGTACATGGTTTTCCCCTGAATTTTTCTAAACTTCTCTGCGAGGCAGTCGATTTTCAACAAGAAGATCCTCACAGAGTCTCTCATAAATCCATAAGGTTCTGCTCTGCGCAGCCACCTTCATGTTCGAACGCCACAGATCTGCTTTCGAATTTTCACTATGCATAATTTTTTTATTTGCTAACAAATTATCTCTTAGAAGTGTACATAATACTACATATGTGAAAATTGTAATTCTTATTGGCTCAATTACTTTCAAAGCTTTAACTTCTAGAACATCCTTCCAGCTATCCATATTCATTCGAACGTAAACTTTTCACAACGAATATATTTTCGTTAATACGCTGCAGAAAAAAAAAAATTGTGGTTATTCTAATTGTTTAATTGCGTTTCACGTCCTGGCCGTTTGAGTTCGTTTAGAGCTTGTGAAAAATAAGCATTTTTGTGGCTCAACTAAAATATTTCAAGCAATTTTCACATAGCACAGCACATTCATTTACACTTCGTAGCACATTCGCATGAATTTGCATGTCGTAAATATTTTGTTTTAGTAAAATATTCGTTGTTGGAAATTTCATTTTCAAAAAGCTAGAAAAGCCACAGAATTTTGCTCGTTTTTACTGCGAATTGCTTTTGTCTGCACAAGGCATTGAAGCATTGAGGCGTTTGCTGGCAAGTTTTGAAGTTGCACGAACACTGATGGGAAAATATATTAAAAGGAATTCAACCACAAAATGTGGGTGTACGTTGCAAAATTCATTTCCTGTCCAAAGTGGCTGCTCTAAGTTGCGTAGAGGATACTGAAATTGTAATTGACTTGAGACATTTTAAATTTATTTTATGTAATTGCGTTCGAAACCATATTAGCAGAACAAAGGCAATCAGGCTTTGTGCAAGGTCAGGCTTTCGTTTTATAGAAATTCCAATTTTTTTTTTCCATTCCTTTGAGAGGAAAGTAAATATTTAAAATGATCAATAAAAGTATTTAAAATAAAAATATATTTATAATATTGCTGAATGTATTTAAGTATATGTATGTATGTAGGTGTGTAAACTTATGGAGATACCTTTTAGATACCCTGCAGGAAAATCATAGACAAGTAAACAGTTGTCGAAATCTGTATTCCAAGATTTTCTGCCAAATTTTAAACGCCAATAATTGCTCTTTTCGCACACATCGACTTTAAAGTCATGGATTTTTTATAATTATAATAATAGAATGAGATATTCAGTAACTTGTGGATATACTTTATAGATATCCTGCAGGAAAATCATTAACAAATAAAATAAATTTCCTGTTTTTACCAAATATAACAGTTATTGATGAAAGCTGTCATTGAAAAATTCACTATGAAGGAACTGTTCTATAATTAAGTGTTACATACCAACCGATTTCTTTTTTAACCGAGAATCAAATTTGACTTTTTGTTTAAATCATACGTATAAAATTCGTGATATTTTTTCACAGTTAAGAAGCTGTTGGAGAACCAAAGTTTACTACGACTTATACAAATGACTTTTCTAAGTATGATTTAAAAAATAAAAGTCATTTACTGATTTATATTGATGACTATTATAAATAAAAGTCTTCAGTAACTGTTATCTAAGATATAGAATTTAAAAATAAAAAATAACTGTTATTTCCAGGTTCTTTAGATAAAAATAAAAAATAATTGTTATTTTGAATTTACAAAATAAAAATCAGAAAAAAACTGTTATTTAAGCAGTAATTAAATAAATGTCAAAAAATAATTGTTAAATAATATTTTTTTTTAATAAAAGCTGTAACTGTTACGATCCCTGGTTTTCACAACTGCGACTCACTCACAGTTGCCTAAAAATAAGAAAATTAATTGCCCTGCACAGTAAAGAGCTTAGAATATACCCACAGTAAAAGGCGATGAGATCCACTGGAGCGAGTGACCCAAATGGCATTAGTGGAAATAGGACTAAAATGCTTCCGGGCAGGTGGGTTAAACTCCTAAACCATGTGTTGGATAACCTTCAGGATTGCACTCCAGGCGGCACCCATACGATTGGGAACTCACTTGCTTTAGTATCATGCATTCCGAAGGGCCCAACAATCACACAAGTCTCAACTGTTTTCGCGAGGGAGCTCCTCCTCACCCTTTAGCATCTCTGAACTTGTTGCGATAATGATACTAAGTGTTAAGGAGTGTTTGGAGGGAACTTTTAAGCCACTGAGATGGGCTGGGAACGCTACTGCTGTATACAAATCGAGTACAATTACCTAATTAGTTCTTCGAATAGTTTTGGGAAATGAAGCTGGAGTGACGGTCTTTGGCCAGGTATGAATCTGATTATCTGATGATTACGGTCCTGTGAGAACTTTGAGTCAAACAGCTAGGCTGGTAAAAGTTCTTAAACAGATCAAGCCGCTCCACGGAGTCAAGAAGTGAGACTCTTTAAGTTCTTTTGGAGAGGCATTTTTCTGTATGTGTTGAGATGCGAACACCTGAGCTCTGTAATCCTCAACAATCTGCTCCGAGTTGTAGAAATCTATAGCTGTTGACTTTCTCAAAATTGAAAATGGTGTGATGCTTGCAATGAATGCGTCTGGCGATTTTTGATACTTTAATCATAGAAGTATGAGAAAACCCCCAGCATGGCGAATAAATGCATATCAAATAATATGTCAAAAGAGTAGTAACGCAAAATTCTCCGTTTGCCAGAAAACGCAAAAGCAATTCCGAAGAACATGCCAATCAAATGGGCAAAGAAGGCTTTATCTTCACTATTTCAACAAATTATGTACATCACAATTTTGTTAAGCTTTTGCTAGGAGATAAAGCTCTTTAAACAATTTTCTGAGTTCTCAGAATTTATGAGTCTAAGATGAGTCTTTCTTTTGTCATAAATTACATTATCCTCAGGCCCGTCAACCAGACTGACTCATTGCAGACACTTTTGGTGTCATAACTTCTGAGTTGGACACAAGTAACAAGTAACGCATAGAAGTAAAAGTTTATTTGTAATCATAATTATAAAAAAATATTTGTTTTTAAGACTCAGTAAAGCGTCATGTTTCAGACTCCAATATGACTCCCGCTAGGGCTCCTATTGGCGTGCGCTTCTAAGAAGGAAAATATGCTCTTTTATGACTCTTTTTTAAGAGAGACCTTTCTGACTCTAAAATAAGTCCGAATGTTTACGGGTAGGTACATATGTATACACTACAAGACTATAAGTCATCATCAAGTGAAGATGCAAGAATGGTATTTGCTTTAGCTTTAGTTTAAGCATAAGTGGAAGGTTTTATCACCTTTTGTTTCTTTGCTAGAGCTTCTAAAGTATTGCGAAAAACGCGATTTTTTGACAGTTTGACCTCGTTTTTCTCAAAATCTGTAGCTGATGGAAACTACGTGCGGATTCGTAATCCGCACAAAAAAGTCTAAAAAAAATAGCTTTAACATTTGCCGCACAAATTTTTTCCCATTAATGTTAGCCTATTTTGTTATGTATGTAATAACATATATTACAGATCTGTAAAATTAAATATCAATAGGTTTATTTGTATACTTACCGACTTTCTGCGTATTTTCTTTTTCTACTTCCGCGTGGTAGCTTAAGACTTCTTTAGTAATATTGAAATGATGGAATAAGTCACTGATACCAAAATCCTTTTTTCTCGCAAAGGGCTCGTTAGCCGATTTTGAGTTTGACGGTAACTCGTTCCTAGAATGCCACAAAGTCACATGCGACAGGAAAATCCGGGATTAGACAACTTTTGAATCAAACTTGGCTCAAGCACAGTATGAAAAAGTTAGCGCTACCTCTTCTTCTGTGTTGCGTAAAAAATTTCATAGCTATATCTATTACCAGTATTTCACAAGAACAAAATATGTATTCATTTCCATGGGAGTATATCGAGCCCTAACCGCCAAAATAACGGAAGCGATATTTTTTTCAAAATTTTCTTTTTGATGCAGAAATATTCCCAGAGCATCTAGATGCATTTCTGCATCAATAAGAAAATTCTGAAAAAAATTTTGCTTACGTTATTTTGACCATTAGGTCTCGATATACGAATTCAAAACTTTAAAGCTGTTTATCTTGAGTTTTGCTTATTAGAGTTATGACACTATTGAAGTAAATGAGCGATATGTACCAATAAAGTCTGGAAACATGTTGAAAAGAATATTATCAAAAATGACAAATTGTGAATTAAACGCCTTTGAAAACTTTGCGAAGTTTATATTCATTTGCAAGATGGCTAAAGTGTTCATGATTTTGTTGATGACAGCAAAATATGAGAAATATACAAATTCAATAGTTGTTTTGCGACATGGCATGCGCTCAAGATAACTTGCTTATCTCCAGGGACATTTACACACAAGTCAATGTTTTTGTTTGATTAAATTTAATTGCTTTTGTTTATATTGGTGCATGCAGTAAATGAATATGTAAAAATATTGTATTAGCAAAGTAAGGAAGCACTTGATAACAATGCAACAAGGATATGCATAATAACTTACTGATTGCTTTAAACTTCAAAATAAACTCACGTAATCTGGCAAGCTTTAGATTAATTGTTTCTTATTAGCTATTCATTAATTTAACTCCTTAATTTTTTCGTTTTTAGTGTTAAGCAATATCGTAAATGCAAACAGTAAATATTCCATTCGAAAAAGGAAGTGATAATTTAGATAAAACACAGTTTATTATTATATTACATGGGATAATACAATGGTGATGCAGATCTTTGTCAGAAGAGAAATTTTTGTACATACAGAAAAGTTTTTCTATACATATCGATGATCTTCTGCAATAGTGACATACATAGCTTAAAATAAAAAAAAAAAACAAACCCTTACTATTGTTAAGTCTCTAATCCTTGCAATAGCTGCTTGCTGGGGATAAAGTAAATCTAACGTTGCTCATACGCAGTCGAGGCACTTTCATACATATAAATATATTTACGAGAAGTTGAAAGACTATTTAAGTGACTTTACCAGGAACCGTAACAGTTACAACTTTTATTAAAAAAATGACTCGTTAACAATTATTTTTTGACTTTTATTTAATTCCTCTTTAAATAACAGTTATTTCTGACTTTTATTTTACAAATCGAAAATAACAATTATTTTTGATTTTTATTTAAATAATCTGCAAATAACAGTTATTTTTGATTTTTAAATTATATATCTTAAATAACAGTTATCGAAGACTTTTACTTATAAAAGTCATAAATAAAAATCAGTCAGTGATCTTTATTTTTTCAATAATACTTATAAAAGTCATTTGAATATGTCGTAGTAAACTTTTGTTTTCCGACGCCTTCTTAACTACGAAAAATGTTAATGACTTTCATACGATTGATTTAAAAAATAAAAGTCGGTCACTGATTTACATTAATGACTTTTAAAAGTAAATGTCACTGACTGATTTTTATCGATGACTTTTATAAACAAAACTCTTCAATAACTGTTATCTAGCCATATAATATAAAAATCAAAAATAATTGTTATTTTGAATTTATAATATAAAAATCAATTATAATTGCTATTGTTTTAAATTTTGCATAAAAATTGCAAATAAAAATTTATTTTCAAATTTGAGTATCGGTGCAAAACGAAATCGATTGGTATGGTTCACTTAGTTGTAGAACATTTCCTTCATAGTGAATTTTTCCATGACAGTTTTCATCAATAACTGTTATGTTCGGTCTCTGGACTTTACTTTTACCCCTATAAATATAACTTCTTTAGGTAAATACACTACTAAAGATTACTTTCATTCTTAAAAATGCGCCGATTCCACCATAAATAATAGCTCACAGCCAGCTAATTAACCTCACCACTTTGCGATTTGCTCGCTGTTGAGCGCCATCGCAGGCGTTACGCATTAAAAAGTTAGCAAGACAAATTACTAGGGAATTTTTCTTAGAACATGGATAAGAAGGCAGGGGAAAATAAATAGGACTTCGTTATTTATTGTTAAATCCTACTAATAATAGAATTATGAAAGTTTATGAACTAGTGAATATGTTAGCATGTTTCTTGCTCTTTCACGCTAAAATGACTGGACACTTTTTGATTTGACGTAGAATATTTTTTATTTATAACGGGTGATTTTTTTGAGGTTAGGATTTTCATGCATTAGTATTTGACAGATCACGTGGGATTTCAGACATGGTGTCAAAGAGAAAGATGNCTACAGAAATAAGCCAGCAACTATTCCAGCTTTGGAAGACAACATTTCCGAAGAAATTCGGGCTATTCCGGCCGAAATGCTCGAAAAAGTTGCCCAAAATTGGACTTTCCGAATGGACCACCTAAGACGCAGCCGCGGTCAACATTTAAATGAAATTATCTTCAAAAAGTAAATGTCATGGACCAATCTAACGTTTCAAATAAAGAACCGATGAGATTTTGCAAATTTTATGCGTTTTTTTTAAAAAAAAAGTTATCAAGCTCTTAAAAAATCACCCGTTATTTATATATTTTTTTCTATTATAAGTTCGACAAAATTTTTCAATATATATGTGAAATGAAAGAAATTCGAACACATTTTTGAAAACGGTTGCGCCCTGTTTATAAAGTAAAACTCGATTTTGTTAATAAGTTTTGAAAAAAAACTTATTTAAGAAAGTTTACGAAAGCTTCACTTCAAAAATGATTTTAAGTGACGTTGTCGTGTGCAATACTTGCATATCTGTGGTCACAAGCAATAACCGCCTAAGATGACTTAAGAAAGAATGAAGTTATGAATGCTATCGTATTCTTCAACCACTATTCCATGGGTATGTGAAATCCCCATCTTGCTAGCTACGATACTTTAAGAGTTATAGGCGAAAATATTTTGGTTTGCCCATAAGGCTAACATTTCAATCCAAATGTTTAAAACGGTCTTTCTCGAATTCAGGTTTTTCGACTTAGGCGGTTATTGCTTATGACCACAGATATTACAATATTAATGGCTGCCGAAACAGGCATTATAAAGCTTTATTTTGAAAATATTTTTAAATAGGGTTGCGACATGTTCAAAATTTAAGTTAGATTTAAAGGCTCATGTATTACAATATGGGAACCAAAGCGGTTTAAGAAAGTTTTTTTTTTCGAAAAAATTTAAAAAGGATTGCCACCAATTCAGTAGTAGTATTTAATTTAGCTCAAATGGTTAAAGACACAATACAGTATGAACAGTGCTGCCAAATTTTGAATTTGAAAAAATGGCGTTTTTTCTCGAAAAAGCACCACATTTTTTATTGGCATATTTAATGGGCTTTCAGTGCATAAAAATTTGTAGGGATGCCTATTCAAATTAATACAAATCAATGTTTCTTGCTCGACGGTCGAATCGATTCTATTTTCTATAACTTCAAATATTCGTGTCCAAGCGACGCGTCGTCAATATTCTTGTTGGCATTCTTATTTTCTAATTTGCAGCTGTGCAAGTGAGTACAATCCTCCTCAAAGGAGGACGGTTGGTCAGCTTATATAAGTAAGTCATGCATAGTCCGCAGTAGACTCCAGACGATATATACAGAACATGCGTAAAGCTAAGCGAAACATGATTAGAGATGCCATCAACTTATTACTTTAATAAGTTCTTCTATATGATACTTGAGAAGTGCATAATTGCATACTTTTCATAAAGAAAATGCAGCTGTGCTCAGCATGCGCTGTCCTTTTTATGCGAATCCTTTCTGAGTTTTCTAACTTCAAACCGGAAATGACGAGAACCTAAGAGTAAAACCACGAGACCTTAGCTTCATTCTTCTATTTGTTAGTTACCTTTGACTGCATTTATCATCCGCCCAAATTTTCGCCCTCATATTACAATATATTAAAACTAGTTATTCCATATGACCGCTCGCTTAATTTAATTAAATTTTAGTATATATTTAGCAGCTTGTTTCCAGTGAAAATCTTCTCATCTTATTTAAGCTAAGTTGGTTAAACTCAATTCAATGCGCTAAATATTTACACTCAACCAAATTTGTTTTCAAATCATTTTGAAAATGCTAAATCCACTTATTTCATTAGTTTACAATCGCAACTGCTTAACTGAAATAGATCCCCAATTTTACAAAAGTACTTTGTTGCTTTCAGCTATCCTCAATGGAAAAGTTCTCAAGACGCATGCACATACAGACCGGTACACATACATATGTACTAAACATATAGCAAACACAATTCCATTAGGGTAACGCAAGTTAAAGTAAAAAAAAGTTAATACAATTTTGCCACTATGCAACACATTACTCGTATTTTGGCACATTTAGCTACATTTCAACAGCTTAAGCAACTACAAACAAGTTTATTTGATTTTGTGTAGCAACAAAAATGCAGGCGCTAAAATGGTGAAGGGCGGCTGCCAGTCCCGCCCATCAGATTTTGTTATTGCAGTGCATAAGTATGTATATATGTGTGCATGCATTTTAATATGTGCAAGCTGATAAACACTCAGTGCATTTCAGCTAGGCAGGTGTTGAAATGTACGAAATGTGGGCGATTACCTGAAATGCCTTCAACGAAAGGTAACTGCAGAAATCGTTATCTTATACCAACAGTGGTAGAGCAAATTATAGCTGCAACACATTTTTTTTTTTCGTCGATGTTATTACGGTTTTCTTCCATGCAAAAATGAAGTGTGTTTATTCGTTATATGGAAGCAAATGTGGGAAAAAAATTATCGGTAACTTTTAGCCAATTGAAACTCAGAATATTTCTAGAGCATTTAATTTAAAAAGCACGAAATTTTTACTAAAGTTTGGTGGATTTTTTTTTTTAATATTGCACAAAGTTTGAAGTTTAGCTTTACACGGGCTTTTTCAAAGAATGAACTATATTTTTATAAAGAATGAAAAAAAATTAAATAACAAATAAATTATGTTAAAACTTGTAAAAATATGGCTCGGCTATAATTTGTTAGACCTCTGTACATACATATGCAAATAGTAATCGGCTTGGGTATAAGTTCTTCACTTGTACGCTACGAATCTTGCTTAATACTTGGTAAACGCAAACTATTTGGTGTAATGCTTTTCAAAAGCACATTTTCCTTCTCGTGCGTTTCTGGTATAAAAATGATTTTAATAAAACGAGGTTAGAATATACTAGGTTCGAAAGTGCACGTTTCCCTTAATTATGGAAGCAAAATATATAAATTTTAACTATTAATCCACCTGATTAGATTTATTTACTTATGGCATCGATTTTTCTCGCTTCTTTACTGCACAGAGCTTAGCCTTCTCCTCTAAAAAATCTACGGCGATCCTCTTCTCAATGGGCAAAGCCGGTCAAGCTGTAATTAGGCACCCACGTCGATGGCACACTAATTCCGACGGTAAATAACCCTAAAATTTATTTTTAAAAATAGTAACCTTTGACAGCTTATTAATGGTTAAGAAAGCACGCAGTAGCAACAAGCTCTTCAAATGGGATATAGGATATATAGATATAGGATAGGATAGATTTACCTGTGCCAGTTCTAAGCTATGTAGTAGTAAGGCCGCAGTGAACGAAGCTACAGACTTGTAAGAACACTACACAGCAAATATATACCTTATGATGTCGCCTTAACACACCTTGCCGAGCGAGTCCTCAATGCTTCCAGTCAGGGAGCACATTTAAATACTCAGCTTAAACCATTTTATTTATATCTGCTCGAAGCCGTTATAATCCTATTACGACTACATATTTTAAACAAATTTATACAACCGCAGGCGAGAAGATGATCTTCTCTGTTCTTCGTGCCCGAGGTTGAGGTTAAGTGCGAAGTCTATGCTATTTCAGAGACGCCAATTGTAAGAGCAAGATATCCTCCCACTGAATAAAGATGGAAAGACTTTGAGGTTTTCGAGAGAACTATTCAAGTCTATAAAAATACAACGATTGCGATGACGACGCTCCGGTAAAAACATAATTTGGCACCGCATACATGGGTGGACAACGAAAACAACGGCGCCCACAAGTTCATGGAAGGACAAAGTGCAGAGGGACCTGCCGGCAGTCGGCAAACAGATAACTGGTGCAACTTCGCAAATGAGAGAGTTAATAGGCGTAGATTTTTGGTCTCGGCCCAAATCGAGTACCATATAAGAACAATAAGTACTTAGAAGGTACATGAAAAACTCAAATTTAGGCAACCCTTGAATAGCTCTATTACTTTACTTATGCATCTTCCGCTAAGTACTCAGATGCAACCAATGTGTTTACCCTTGCGAGTGTAGCTCTTAAATACGAAAAATATTTCATCATATATTTACACTCCAGCAGAAGGCAAACAACGAAAGCCACACTGCAACTAAAGAAACAGCAGCGACTACAGGCAGGCCAACAAGTAGCTGCAGTAAAGTGAGTTTGCTTTGGCTTAGTACTAGGTGAGTAAATAAGTAGTACTGCATTGAATGCATTTTAAAGGCAAAAGCCAAAACAGTGCAAATAGAAAAACAAAAACAACAGAGGGTGCAAAGTAAGATAAATAAAGTGAAAATAAAGTGAAAATAACTTAATATGCTGGGGATTACTTAACGCTTAGAGATGCACTAAACTCATGGATTAAAAAGCAAATAATTGAGAAAAGGCGAGAAAAAGCTGGCAAAAAAAATATATAAAGTAAAAACAACGAAAAAGTAAATAAAAAAAAAATTAGATACAAATAAAGCAGTGAAACAAACAAGTCTGGATTCATGCACATCAGGATATAAATTGAGTTCAAGCACAGTGCAATGAAGTTGCGTTAATTTTGTAAAAAAAAAGCTTAATTCACAGATTTCTCAACTCCACTCCACACCGTGAAAATTGTAAGTATATACATATACATATATAATCATCCATATTCCATGCTCCTTTTTTCCATTTTGTTGTGCTAATGACGCTGCTACCATTGGCAAAAATTAATGAAGCGCTCTTTAATGAGGAGGTGAAAAATTATGCAGCTCAATGTCGTTAGCAGAGCTAAAGACTTTGAACGCAAATAAAAAGTAGCAGCTGAAACGAAAGGGCAAGCGATACTATAGCGTGATGGCAAATATGATAAAGTTGCACAAAGCAGAGCAAGGGAAGCTATGAAGTGCCTGGGAGTAGCACCTATTTACCTACTACATAGTGCTGACATTGCCTGGTGTAGTAGGTGGCGCAGTGTGCGCGCAGGAGTATGAAATTTTTAGGGCAGAGTAAAACATTTATCCTTGCAAAATTACGAGTTAAGATTATGAATTGAGCAATTTCATGAATGTCGTGCTACTAACTGGAAATAAACGAATATACTGGTATGTAATACTTACATATGTATGTAAATAGTATAAACAAAAATTATATTAGTTGAAAACTGGTAAATATATTTGTAAGAATCTCGACGTTTCTGCGAAACGTAGAACTGAATCCAAGCCAAATATTTGCTTTAGAAATTAACTTCTTAAAAAATTTTAATACTCCCTGCTGTGGTCTGCAGTAAATAAAGGACCAACAAAGTACACTAGTTCGTAATTTAGCTGAAAAAGCAACTCAATGCAAACGAAGTATGTGCATATTAAAATAATTTTTCAAAATAACGCCACGCAAAGTCACGTTTTATTTCTTTTTATTACTTAAAAACTTTGCATATTATAGCTAAAAGCTTTCTGCTTAATATTGCGCATTTCTTGAAACTCAATTAATATTTTTATTTTTTTTTTAATTGTGTATGATTTTCTTACTTTCGTTGTGTTTTTGTTCTGCCCGTAAGCTTTTCTCTCACACCCAGCTGCGCAGCTTACTATGGAAAAAGAAATACAATCCCCTAACGCGGCACAAGCCGCTGCTATCGAAAAGTCTATTTTTAAGTATAAAGAGATTCTATGGTCGCTAATTGTCCAATTAGCCAAATTAGCGCAGTCTGCGTAATAAGATGCATTTTGTGAAAAGTATCGGCTGATACTTGCCTCTAATATTACATACCCCAAAAAAAGGTGTACTAAACTTAAGGAAACCATGATATTTCCCTATTTTCGTGGAAAAAACTGCGCTTTAGGTAATTATTTAGTTTTAATTAATTTAATGTATATAGTACTTGAATGTCGTAGAATTAACCATATTTTTATAAAAAATTTCTGAAAAATAAAATAATTTAAAAACAGTTGCCCGTATTGCAAAAAAATCGCTGTGCCTAAACTTTATTGATTAACTGTGTGGGTAGATGTGGTATAAATTTGTAATAGTGGCGCAATAAGTCAAATAAATAAAATCAATATAATGAGGATTATAGATAGATAGATTGATATTAAAATGCGGAGTGTACCGCCCATCAGTGATCTATTGCCATCAGAAGCCCTCTTAGTCTATGTTTTGTGTCTTGCGAGGATGGATACCAGTTAGAATTACTAGTTTCTCTTTTGACTCTTTTGAATTAGATTTTGGTATCACCTCTTGTTGTATCCTGCCAGTAAACTCTTTGCCTCGCGTTGTGTTTACCAAGTGACTAACAATTATTTTATTTCCTTCAATGCCGCCTGGCTATCACTTAGAATTATGATCCTCGCGTTACGGCAACAACTGTGCATAAGTAGTTGGTTCTGCGCACAGATATGTAGATGGCGTTAACCGCCTGAAAAATGCTTGGATATGAAGAGAGATCCTGTCTCAGAGTCCGAAGAATTCTGGTCCTATTCCTTGTGGAGCCTGGAAAAGTCTATCGAAGACAAAGACGCTGCATAACACTATTTTAAACCTTTTCTCAAAACTTATGGTTAAAGGCTCACATTCGCGAACAACTTCCAGCTCCCTCTATATCGAGGAAGGCATAGAGCATTGTATTTCCACATTTAAAGGCACCATGAATTTTGGTTGGCAGCTGCTATAGGGCTGTATGCGTGCATATTCCGGCTCACTATGCATGCTGACAAGGGTATATACCTATGTATATTTGACAACTGACCTATAAGTAAGGCGTGCTACTGTAAAGATGTTTCCCGAGGGTAAAAATAACCTTAGTTAACTTAGAATTAAAGCTCGCACCAAAGTCATTCGGCCGGGAAGAATAACATGAGATTGGCCGGAATACAGACGCATCCTAATATTGAGAAGCTCCTCTAAATCTATAGAAGATACAACAGGCAGGTCAGGACTCTATAAGGCAATGCTAAAAGCCAGTTGCAAATAATAGCAAAGGGTGTCTTACTGGGAGTCACTTCCCAAAATATAGCCAGTTTTCGGAGGTAGAACGGATTGAGAAAATCACATAGGAAAATAAGTAGCAACAAATTAATAATGACTACGGGAATATGTATGATCAGAACCGTGAAATGGTGGGTGGCGAACACCTCTAAATCATTTAAGACATCGGCAGGTGGTGGCGTACCACTAGTCAGATGCAGCATTGAGCTACCTATATAATAAAAATCATTCAGGCCAATCTGCCACACATAAGTAGTTTGTTCCAAAAAAAGTTGTGGCCAACTAAGTTCGCAATACAGTAATTTTTAATTACCCACCACGCAGGCGTTAGAATGCAAATACAGTGATTCAAAAAAGTGACCACGCGTAATTTTTTCAAATATTCACAATGTTTTTAGCGTTAAATTTTTCTTATATGTTTTTTAAAAATTGTCCAAGCTTTAACCAAAACAAATCGAAGAATTATACACCAAATTTATGAAAATTCAACAAAATTTCCAACTTTTTAAGCTGAATCTATAGAAAACCTTTTGGGTAAGCAGTTTTTTAGCTTATTCAATTTTAGTTTAAGGATGTATAAGTTTGGACCGGCTCAAAAATTTTATTGATTTTTAATATTTTTTTGGTGACGCTCTTAGGTAAAGTATCCTTCAACAATTTTTCCGCGTTCTAGTTACCTCTGCGTTTTGAAACACAAAAAATTGTTTAACTGTTACCAGTAAAATATTATTATAATTGTATATAGCGTCTTCAAATAGGATGATACGTGTTAGGCCACACAGTGTACGATTTTCCAGTGTCGATGAACAAAATCATTAACCTCTCGATAGGAATAAGAAAAAAATACTACCATCATATAATCATTGTATTCAACCTTCAAAAAATTTCATTGAAAAATTAACTTTCGGAAAAAATGAATACTTTGCTGGCTAACTCCAACAAACAAATTTTGGTTTTTGATTTTATGGCTCTTTCTCTAACCGAGGATTTGTTAAAGCTTACCAGCAAATTATTAATTTTTTTTTTGAAAGTTAATTTTTCAATGAAATTTTTTGGGGGTTGAATATAATGATTATATAATGGCAACATTTTTCCCTCATGTTTACGCTATTATGCCAGCTTTCGAACCATATTTTTATCTTATTCCTATCGAGAGATTTACGATTTTGTCCATCGACACTCCCAAATTGTACACTCTACGTCGCCTTCTACTATTTCAGTTAAAAATTTTCCCAATGACTCAGATTTAACGTCGATTTTAAAGAATTTTAAGAGTAATAATATTATTCATTGCATACATTTCCACTTCAAACTCGAAAACTTTTACTTCAAGTAATCACCTTTCCACAAATTATTTTTAAATCTGCGTTGTACTTCATACTCTTTATAACACATTAGTGGCCATTTTGCGCCTCAATAGACCACAAAAGAGTGCTTCGTCTAGCTAAAGTTGTTGGCTAATATTGCACTTTTGTAAACTTTAAAAGTCTGCAGCAGCTGAGTCCTAAAGCTGTACTGCGTCAAAGTATTTCAAATGGCAGCGAGAGAAATCTTGTAATACTTTACTTAAACAGAACTACATCTTTCCACGTATTGCTCACTATGGCTACATATGTATGTATGCATTGTGGCCGGATCTTTTCCCTTCTTCCCCATCCGGGCACTTGCTAACCCCTAAACTGCGCTTGATTGCGTTGGTATTTTGCTTTTGCACAAAAGTTGGGTCACTTTTAGCTACTTAAGCTAGCCAGCAGGGCCATGATGCGATAACAAAGGAGAAAAATGTAAAATATGTATGTAATAACAAAAATCGGTCAAAAAGATAGAAAAAAAAACAAATATTACTGATGACTGCGAACAATAGAAATAGAAAGTGCTGCTGCAATAAAAAGGACATTGTACTCCCAGGGCACTACATATGTACATACATACATACATACGCACATATAGCTTGCCACTAATGCTATTCTTAATACAACAACTTCGACTACTACATACAGCCATAACTATTGTTTCATCTTCGCTGTGCTAAGGGATTGCTAGGGAATTTAGAATTCTCTATTTACCTTAGTATTGAGCGCATTGTAACAAGCGTATGTATGTATGTATGTATGTATGTATGTATTTTGCGTAGCTAACAAATTCAGCCAAAGGCAAAAAGGACAGTCAGGCACTCTTATCCGCTTGGTGTATGGCCACAATGGATGGCAAGTTGGTGAAGCGAAAAATTTGAAAACTCAGTGGCACGTATGGAATATTAAATAAATTGGCATTGCGTTGCGCTCGGCGGCGGTGCAGTTTTCATACATACATACATACATATGAGCATGCTGTCGTTTGCCCGGCAAAAGAACAATGCAAAAAGGTTGCGGTGCTGCAAGTTCGCATGGCCAACTACTGCCTGATACGTTTGTTGTGCGTGGCAAGTGGCAAGTGGAAAGGAAATGGTTGCAGTGCATTGAAAGTCAGAAGGTTGGTCAATTGGCTAGCTTGTGGACGGAAATGGTTGGAAAAGTGGGGAAAACATAATAGCGGTAAAAGTTAGTTCGGGTCTTTGTCTGCATAATGGTGTACGGAGTTAGTGTATCCTAATACTATTTGCATTTATACGTGTACGCGTGTGTATGCAGCATGTATTTATCCATATCTAAGTTTATACTGATTGTAAAAAATGATTGAAAATCTGTAAGTAGTTTTCACATCTTCACAGTGGTTGCTTACGAATGGCGGTAGGGCGAAGAATGTTGAATTTGCTTTGTATGAAAAATGAGTAAGGGTACGATAAGGTCACAATGTTATGTGAAATTTAGGAAACTGATTGGCAGTATTGCTTGGCACGTAGCACAAACTAAGAAATCAAAAATTATACGAATAAATATGAATTCATGTAAGCAGAATTGAGTAGAAAATAATGCACTCAGCAGTTGATTTATGAGTCATTATTAAGAGTGTTGTTGCAAAGGTGACCTACAAATACTGGTGGGAATTTTTTTCCCGCTGGCTCTATGTGTTTTGAGAAAATGATAATTTAGCCACGAACGCAAGTACATAACTTACACATTTTTCCAGTTGAGATAAGCAATAAGTTAAAGTCGACTAACCAACGTTGCAACTATTTCAATCGAAACTTTAGCTATCGGCTGCAGGTTTGATGTACGTTCCCACTGTATGCTGTGCTCTCTGAGTAATTCGCTAAATATTTGGCCAATTACGCCTTTTCCACGGCCCATTCGTAGTTCATTTGGCAGTTCTACCTTTTGTTTTTGTTCTTTGCTACTAATTTTATTCTTTGCTGTGAATACCCCCTTGAGGTAAGTTAAAATAAAGATTCAACTTTATTTACCGAAGATTATATTAATTCTAGGTACTACAAGAAAAGTTGTTTTGGCCATTGATATAAATCATAAGTACAATTTGGACATCAAACGATAATACTCGTTAGGTGGGAAAAAATTACCGAAGTAGTGAAATCATATTTTGCTTCGTGTGCGGTAAAAAAGAGTTGCCACATGTTAAAAAAAAATTAAATTCTAATTTGTTAGTGAATTAGATTTAGTGTATATCACAACAGGCCCCCTCGAGATAGAGTTAAGAAAACTTTATTTCGCAAATACTTTCGAAGAGGGTTGCCATTTGCTTAAAACTAAATTTAAATTTCAAAATCAGTTATTATTATTATTATATATAGTTTAAGAAATATTTACCTCATAAAATGTTTAAGGGTGTTGGCACCTTTTTAAAAGTCAAGTTGAATTTAATTTATAAGTTAAAAGAAATATTAAAATATTGATAGCAAACCAAACGGGCTTAAGAAAGTTAAATTCAAAAGTATACTTTAAGAAGTTGCCACATATTTAAATGTATTAAATTTAAAGAAATCATACAATATATATAGATGTGTAACAAAAGATGTTTAAAAAGCTTTATTTGTAAATTATATTGTGGCGTATGAATATTTCTTTTAATAGTGTTATGGAGCTTTGGGAGCTGAGAAGTGAGAATGAAAAATGGACAAGTTATAGTTGCTATTTCCATATAAAAAAAATCGCTTTATTTCGAGAATAATTTTAAAAAGGTTTGTCACTTGTTTAAAAATCAAATCATGTTTAGTTAATAAGTTAAGTAAATGAATTTTTGTAATAAGGGTATCAAACGAACGAGGCTTAAAAACAAAATTCAGCTTAAGCTAATAATAGCAATCAAAAACTTTCGTCTTTGCAACAATTCAATTTGAAAGAATTTAATGGGATATCTTTCGTCAAAGTTTAAATCAATTTATTTTGTCTAAGCTCAGTAAAATGTGACAAAATGCTATTGAAATAAACAAAGAGAGTTTCTACAAATCGATACCTGAGTGGAACATCGACCTATCTCGGCCGCAAGTTCGAAAACGCCCTATCTCAGCAAACTTTTCAACAACGCCCTATTTCAGAATTTGATTTAAGAACGCCCTGTCTCAGCACATTTTAAATATATTTTCAGTTGAGATAAAGTGTTCTTCAAACAGATTCTGAGATAGGATGTTTTTAATGAAATCCTGGAATAGGGCCTTCTTCAATCAAATTCTGGGGTTTTCGAACAGGCTGCCGGGATAGGCCCATCCTTCCCTCAGGTGTCGATATACATTTTATTTAATCATTGCATGTGTATAAAACCTATTTGAGTACAAAATCTAAGTTACTTTTGTTTATAGTAAAATGGTCAACTTAGTTGGAATTTGATTATTTAATCATGTTCTAGAACAATATTAGTTTTTCAAAATTTTATTGTGCATCTCGAGTTGATAAGTAATTTGTTTATGGCTGAATTAATAACATTAACCCGATCAGAAGCTGGTATTTAAATATATACATATTTAGGAGAAAAATTAAATAAAAAATTTCTACTTTAAATATAAGTGAAAACAAATACAACAATGCCCTGATACGCCCAATCATGCTAAGTAGTTAAAATGCTTCACCATTCTTACAAAAAATCAGTCTTCCATTAGTCTCACTACAACTCTGAACAATCGTACAATTCACACTTCATTCTCTTGCTGTTTATTTCATTTAGTGTACGCACTTTGAATAACAAATGCGAAAGTGCAAATGTGGTGAAAATCCATTTGAAAACCTTCAATGACCCCTTATAGTAGAAGTATGTATGCACACGCATTTTATTAGCCAAATAATTTTTTGGCATATCGGCACGTACGAATATGCGGAAGGATAATGCGGTAAAAAATTTCCGTGGGCTATAGTGTTTTTCTAGGATGTGAAAACATTTTAAAAGTCAGCATATTTCACTGCTTATTAAAATTCACTAGTATGTATTTATTTGTGTATCGCTGGTTATATACATAAGCTAAATTTTTTATATATTTGGATTTTTTTTTTCAATATTGATCAGCTAGCTGACCATTTGACGAGTGATTGGGTAACATATTCATAAATAAATATATACAATTTAAAGACTTTTGAATATCATACATATTTATGTGCTTATTTATAGCATATAAAAAAAAACTATAGAATGAAGTGGGTTGCTGAACTAAAAAAAAATGTTTGCGTAATGTGCCGCGGAAGCTGGGTCAGTTTATTTATAATATCCTCAAAAAAAAAAATTGCTATGTGTTTATGTGAAAAACTCATGTATATATGTATGCGTACCCAGTAAGAACCCCATCTGTTAACTAATGCGTTACATAAGCTTGGTACTACAAAAAGTGTATGTGAGAAATTCGAAAATTTTCCATCATTTTACATAGGGCTCCTGGTCAAATCAAACGCATATTCGCTTCACGTGTGAGCAGTTTCCCTCTTTCTTTTACACGGAATTCGTTATTATATTATCCTTTATGTAGATGTCTTGCTCGCTATGTACTTATGTATTTACACAAATACTCATACTTATAAAAAAAAACAGCTCTTCATTGATTATGCATGCTGAAAGTGCCTCATGCCTTCACAAACACCCTTATTGTATTTCCTATATCAGCTACCTGCCACATCCACGAATAGGATGTTTTGAGGCTCTCAAAATGAACTTGCAAAAATGTAAACATGAATTTTAACTTTTGTATTGGCACAAAACGCCTTTAGGGTCTCTTTGGGTTGTGGGACTGTTGCGTGTTTTTTCCATACATACATATGTACGTAGTATGTACTTCAAGCCTTTGGTTTTGTATTTGTTTTTGGTTGCCTAACTTCCGCTTCAATGCTGATTACAGCGCGAGAATTGTGGTCTGCTAATACTCCAGCGACCATACTCACGCATACTTAGTGGCATGAGGTAGTCGACAAAACTTTCCAAAAGTTTAGCTTTCGCAATCATTGCTAAATGGAAACAGTTAAATTTTATACGCAGTGGTCAAAAAACATACAAATATTTTAAGGTTTTTTTTGTAAATCCTTCATTGCAAAATATCATTCGCTTTAGAGTTTTTGTAGTGAGATAATATCCCCAAAGGGTTGCTCGCAGTTGCAATCACAATCTATTTTTATTTAATGATTTGTAAAAGCATTCATCAAGCAGTCGCTGGAGAGTTTTTAATTACATATGTATGTATGTAATTACATACATACGTGTGTTTGTAGGCAAATGGGTAAGCGCGCACTGACTGAGATTACAGTCCCTTTATGTTGACTCTGTATAAATTTACAGTTTGTTCCCACACATACATGCCTACATAAATACATGTGCATGTTGCCGCGCATAAATGTGTCTACCTATCAATTTTCGTGCTATTCATTTTAGAGTTTCCAGCACAATTTGGCATGGTTCGCTAATATAATTAGTTTCGTTTGTTATTGAAACACAAATGTAGAGCGACAGGGCGTATAAGTAATCAAATTTTTGCGCATACATATCGCACACCGTCTTCAAAAGGGTCACAACTCAAAATAGTACGTTCGTCAGAAAATGCGATAAACTATTTCGTAGCATATGCTAATCATATGGCCAAGGGCGACTTTACCTTAGGTTTTTTTTTAACAAGTTATAACAAAAATTTGCTCTAGCTTTTGCTAAAAGGTAAATAAAAGCTCTGTGTTCATTTTTAGCGCATAATCTAAAAATGCCAAATTTTGAGTTGTGACTCTTTTGAAGACGGTGAGCCTCACTTAAACTAAAAAAAAAATCCGAAAATAGAAAATACAAAACAGAAAGAGCAAAAATGGCTTTCAAAGTATGGATTCATGTAAAAGCCGACTATGATACACTCGATCACAAATTTATGTTTTTTTTCGTGCCACAGATGGCCCTACCCAATTCCTGTGTAGAATTGCACGCTGATTCCGAAAATCGTGTTAATTTTTCTTTCTATTGATAAGTTTTTGAGATAATTCGATAAGCCAGAAGGTTGCTGAGAAATTAATTAATAATTGCAAATTTTTGATTTTTGATGCCAAAATTAAAAAAAAACTCAAACTTTAAGCCAGAAAACATTAAAAAAAATAACAAATTCTGTGTAAATTTAAGCTACTAATGAAGAAAATCAGTGAGTGGTCGAATGACAATGCGCAAGGATGTTTTGTATAAAAAATTAGCTGGAAAGAGTGTACATGGCGTATGAGTAACATTCTTCATCGATTTTCTTAACTAGTAGCTCGCTTTGTTTTTGTAAGAGACCAGGCTTTAACACAAATAAAAAAAATTTACACAGAAACTGTTATTTTTAAACTTTTTCCTCTGTTAAAGCTTGAATTTTTTTAATTTTTTCATCAAAAAAAAAAAAATCTGAAATGATTTATTAGTTTCTCAGATACTATCGGGTCTTTGGAAAAGTGGTGTACGCACGGTTTATGGAGGAATTTGTAAGATTTAATTGGCCATAATTCGTATTAAGATTTCTCAATTTCCCCTTAAGATATAAATACGTAATTAAAAGTATGTTTACATATAAATATTATCTCAATCAAAGCTCGTTTTGTAATCACCCGGTTTACACAGGCAAATGTCAGATTATTAGCCGTCAAATTTGTTGTGCTTCTTCCGCTGACGCTGCTACCATGCTAGTCCAGTATTTGTATATTCAAATAATTAGCAAAAAAAGTTTTTTTTTTTTGAATTTTGCTGAAATTTGCAACAATTGTTTAAAATATTAAAACTCTGCCACGAAAAGGGTTTATCTTAATGCAAATTATTGTTGTACGCCAGCTTCAATTTTCAACTCTGTAACTCATCCAACTAGCTGTTGCAAAAATTGTTTTTGGCCAATTTCCAAAACAAAATAAACAAATATTTGCCACATATGCCACATAATCAACAACGCCTGAACACATATAAAAAACCGCAGTCAGTTTATACTGCGGCAGCCATATAAAATACATATGTTTGCATACATATAAGTAATCCTTGTGCATATGTACATACATACATATGTCGCTTGAGAAAAATTTAAATGAAATTAATTTACTGCAAGCAGTTGACTGCAAACACGTTGTTCTCTGCCATGCATGCATACAGAATTTTACCGCTTGAACTCACAACAAAATTTCGAAAATTTTTCTCGACTTTGGAGGAAAAGTTTAAATTTCAATTAAACTTTTTGCTCCACGCGAAGGCAGCGGCAAGTGGGCTAGAAATTGATTACAAATACATACATACATATGTACATGGCTGAGCGTGACTGTGTGTGTGTGTGTGTGGGGTCTTTCGCAAAAGTGCCCTCTCCCCTAGCACGACGCAACGGTATCTACTTGCGTACGTAATGCGGCATTGTTTCGACCATATTGTTGCAGTTTTTTAACTTTGGCGATTATCATTAATTACTTAGTTACTCAGCTGCCAGCGTCGGCGTCGCCGTTGTCGCTTTCGCTCGTTGAATCGCTTAACGCCTTTAATGAGCACTTGCTTTGTTCAAGTACAGTATGTACTGTTGTTGTTGCTGCGCTTAATTTTTAATAGCTTACATACATACAAGCATATTTTCATATATGTACATATTTGCTTGTACTATGTAATTTGCGTAGTTATCGGCGCGTCTATGTATTTGCCTGGCTGGCGCCCTGCATCCACTGACGCATAGCGAAAATTTTCAATTAGCCACACTTCATACATTTGAATTCTTTCGCGCTTTGGCTTTTGGCTGCTTCTCTGGCGGAGGAGTGTGGCTGGGTGGGTTGCCATGACATGGTTTTCATGCTTACGCTTGTTGTTGTTGTTGTTGTTGCTGCTCATTAATGAGCAGTTAATGCGTTGCACGACTGTTGCTGTGACTTAAATTATTTATAGCCAACGTGTTAGTATGTATGTATGCACTTGTAGCAAGCAACGAGTTGCAGACTCTTTCTTGCCTGCTTTGGTGAAAGTGAAAAGTTATGCACACTCGTTTCATATATATATAATATGTACTGCTGCCGGCGTCCTTCTACGAAATCAAGTTTAGGCACGAATACATGCATTTATGTTTAAACACACACACATCGACATACCGATTTACATACATACATATGCACAGTTAGCTACATCGTAACTAGCTGTAACTCTCAAAGAGGCTGAGTTGGTTGCTTTCGTGGCAAATTAGTGGCTAACGCACACATATGTAGGTACAACAATAAATGCAAAGCGAAATATTTGATATTTTTTACATCCTTTTTTGTTCGGTAAGCGCTTATACGAGCATGTCTGACGAGTCGGAGATAGGGAGCGTAAAATAAACAGGACTTCGTTTTGAGAGAGTGAGCGCCGAAATACGGCTACACTGAGAAATTTCCCTTCATTACGGTCTGAGTGTGAATGCGCCAGCGCTCAATGTATTTTGTTGAGTAAATCGCATGATATTTTATTTTTTACTGCATGCGATGCTTAGCATTAATTTTGGGATTTCAAAGATAACTAGTAATCTAGACTACGAACTTATTTTCTTTAATGGTGCGGCTCACTAGTTCAGATACTATGTAGCACGATACCACAGTGCTGCGTCTATAGTAACTGAAGAGATGGAAGTGTATCTGCCTAAATATTTGATGAATTACTTACCAACTTATCCGATAAATTGGAATTTTTTGAGATTTAAACAAAACTAGATCGGTCTCACCTGCCTGGCTGAGTGTATAAAATTTCTAAGCGCTATATTAAGAGTAATTCATTTCAATTTAATTCAACATACTTGAAATATTCGAAAAGAAGCTCATTTTAAATTGTTTACCACATTCAAAATATTTTCAAACTAAAACTACCTTAAACCTCTCTCTTGTGATATTTTTTCATACTTATGTAGTTTAGAAATGATGATACCCATGTCTCTTTCGATTAAAATTCCGCAATACGCTGGAATAATTGGTACATATCTTGAGCGTATATGTACTGTTTAGACATACAAAAAAAAAAAAAGCTTGTTGAAATTAACAAAATAAAGCTTTTTATTACATAGAAGCGTGACGCCCGTGATGGAAAACATTTTCTGACCAAAGTTCTCGACATTACTTTTCATTTGATATCTATATTGTGATGTTTTAGATAAATTGTGTAGACTCGAAAATAAGTGGCAACCTTACACCATCTCCCTAAGGGATATTATTTATATATATACATATATAATATACTAGATCGCCCTCACCCGCTTCGCTGAGTGTATGAAATTTCAAAGTGCTACATTGAGTAAAATTTATTTCAAGAAAACTCAATTAAATCCCAGGAGGTTTAAAATTTGTTTAACCATCTTCAAACATTTTTCAAACTAAAACTTTATTAAAGCTTCATTCGAAGACAACAGGGTTGAGTTGGGCTGGGATAAATTTCAAATCACCACCGATAAATCAACTGCCAGAACCATTGCGCACCTTTTACTGTAATATTCAATTCAAAATAATTGAATTTAATTTTTGAAAAGGTGGCAACCCTTGTGAAAGACTTAAATATTATTCAAAACTTTCGAACTAAAGGTTTTTTAACAATATTTCGTTAGACAACCCTATTTTAATTCTTTAGATAGTTTGCGTATAATTAATTTAAATTTGACTTGTCAAATAGGTGGCAACCCTTTTCAAAATATATTCGAGATACAGCTTTTTTTAAACCTCTTGACACCCATTTTTTAATATAATGTTCAAATAAATAACTCCCTAAGTTGAAATTGAATTGTGATTATTTTAAAAGGTGGCAGCCCTCATCCATGAGTAGACAATGATTTTATATATCTCCATACCAAGTTCCAGTAATATATCCTGAGCAATGCAGTATGAAAAATTCCGTTTGTATGAGAGGTGCCACGCCCTCTTGTCTAATCGAGATTAAATTTATCCTATATTTTAAGTTGGGGTCATTTAGCCGTGCACAAAATTTTATGATAATTGGTTGAGTAGTTAAAGCGTGAATGCATAGCAAACAAACAAACTCACTTTCGTATTTATAATATTAGTAAGGATAGGGAAAGCATTGTTTAGAAACCTCCTCTTGGTAACAATGAATAGAAGCCTGCATCACCAAAAAAAGTGGCGGTTTTTCCACCGGGATTACAAAATTTATTATATTTCGGAAAAATATTCAGATTTAAGCGAGCTGGACCGATTTGAAAATACCTCAAAAAAAGAAGTTTTTTATGAATAAAAATTGTTTCTTAAAGAACTTCTTGAAATAACTTAGTTTTTAATTGTTTATTTGTGGTTTTAACAATTGCAAATTTTGAGGTGCCCTGTCAAGCAAGCTATTATTATCAAGCTATAAGCATTGGCCATACCATAAGGACTGGTTGTTGGTTTTGAAATTTATGAAACCAAAAAATAAAACCAGGCTGCTGCAGCGGCCGTCTGCAAGCTGAGCTATTTAAGTACGGTGGCGAGGAGTTAATAAAAATATGGGGAGATGAACGCATGCCGGACGCCTGGAATTTATGTGTACTCTACCGCGGTATAAGCATTCTAAAAATAGGACCCCAGGTCTTATCGACCATATTGTGTGAAAGCCCACCGTCAAAGAACTGATTGGGGCTTACCAGTGTAGGTATTCACAATACGCGAATCTTGGAAAATACTCGCCAGAATAAGATCGACACACACCATCTATTTGTCGACTTCAAAACCGCTTTTGACAGAACGAAAAGAAGTTGTCTTTATGCCAAGATGTCTGAATTTTGCATCCCCGCGAAACTGAAATGTAATGCTGTGTAAAATGAAGTTGAGCAATGCCACCAGCTCCGTCAGAATTTGGAAAGACCTCTCCACAGGATCACGGGAACAAAAAGTCTATTCGCTAGGGTAAGGATGACGCTACACTATTGTGACCATACGCTGCCCGGCGGCAGTTGTAAACGCTATTTTATTGGCTACCAAGTCAGCTGGTCGCATATGTAGGATTGCGTGGAGCACTCAAGTGCAGCACAACATTTTTTTTAGATGTAAAGTGCTGCTGAGGCTTTCCTTACATCGATCCTTCACATCAAATTTCCACGACAGTTTGCTGTCCAGTACGATTCCATGGTACTTCGTATTTGGCTTTAGTCGAGGAATGGTCTCCCCCAATTTAGGTTTATCCCAAGCTGGAATCTTATATTTTCTAGTGAATAATACTAAGTCCGTATGTGGCGCAATCATGAAATGAAAATGTTGTGTACTGATCTCTACAAAATTAAGAAAATGGAATTAATGTTTAATGTCCAACCTAACCTATTTGTGACACTGAATCGGTTAATACTTTGCCCAGCCGCACACAGATTTTTACATATGAAATTTCGCCTTTTTAATTACCATCATTGTGACTCCGTGGGAAGGTGGCGACTCTATTCCAAATTACTTTCTTAAGCTAAAGAGTATACAAATTAAATATAATCTTTGGAGCACGCCAGTGTAAGTTTGATTATAATTAAATTAATAACCTCTTTTGTATTTTTAGTTAGTGTAATCTCTAGGAAAATGAAAAGACTATCGGAAAAGCAACAAATCAGCAATTATCGGCTGAAGTGAGCTTCCATAATGGCAATTACAAATATTGTGAAATTTAGATACTTATTGTTTACTGACATATTTATGTAAGTGCATGATTACACACATACATACACGTAAATACATGATTCTGTAAATTCTGATTATAATCTTTTATATGTCAAGTTTAATGGAATTTGTGCAAGTGATAGAGAGTAAATTTACGGCAGAATTTGCAACTAGCTTGTGCAAGTGCTATCGCATATGAGTGCGTAAACTGCTTTAATTTTCCATTAACTTACTGGCTCATTGCAAGTAGTTACTAGAAGTCCAACCAACATATGCACTTATGCAGAAAGCTTAATTGGAAATTATTAAGTCTATTAGAAATTCTTCAGCTAATATTGACTTTCAAAGCACAAACAATTAGTATTGTTGGTTTTATAGAAATCAAGGCTTTTCTGAGATACCAAAATGTCACATACTATACATATATTCAAGTGTGGACATAACTTATTGCCACATTTCGATGCTTGCGTCTCTGGCTTTGCTTGCAAATATTTGCCATAATACACCGTGACTATTGAATCCAATTTAATATAATATTTAATATCTGCATTTGCAGTCACACCGCCGCCAGCTGCTGCAAATATGAGTGGTTGCTTAAATTAAGCTACGAATTCTACGTAGGTTACGTATACGCAGTGGTATATGCTTCATGCGCAAGCACGACAACATTCAATTGCAAATTGTCAAAGGCAATGACGGCCAGTGAATTATGACTATAAATATTACAAACTGCAGGCTTGACGTAGTGGCTGTTTGCTTGGCCGAACGACCGGCGGACTAAGTGATTACGTGACATATGTACGAGTATATAAGTAGCAAGCAAGTAAGTGCGTGAGTGAACAGACTGTTGGGTTAAAGCTTTGATAGGTTTAATGTCGCGGCACCATTCTTTTGTTCATGAAATGCGAGCATATATTGTACATACATATGTGTACTCACGTTTGTTTGTGTTGACAGTTTGACAAATGAACTTACATTCTTCGAAATAAATACATACATATACATATACGAGCAGTACCTTCTACCTTTGCCCAAGAAAACATTGTACTCCTACTCGTTAAGTCTTGGAACTTCTCCGCTGCCTTTCCCTATTCCATCTGCAATTTCACTTCAAACCAGTTCAACAAAGCAATTCGATGCAGTTATTTAACGCCGTATATATATCTGTAGTATGTACATATGTGCATCGTCAGTTGCCAGACGTGTACACTTGACTGCTGCTGCTTCGCTAAATGACATGTTGCGCCTTCAAACTCTTACTGCTCTTTCAACTCTTCACCTTACCCAAATACATATATTCTAAAAATATAGTTGTATGCAGTTACTTTGGTTTGCATGAATTTTGGTCAGAAATTTTCTTTTATCATATGAGGAAGTTCTACCAAATGGAAAAAAACATTCGAAAGATCAAAATTTTACAATATCCCGGATTTTGCAAGTTTTTTTTAGAATATCTCAAAAACTATTTTAGTTACAAAAACGGTTCTAGTCACGTTTTTAAGGAAATATCTGGGCTAAGTAAAGAAAATATATTAAAAAAAAATTGAAAAATAAAATAAATTAAAGAATTTTGAAATTTATAAAAATCGTAAAAGAAAAATTTTATACATATATATTTTATGCAAAATTTTTTCGTATGCAATACCGCTAACTGATCTCAAAAGATCTTGTAATTTTCAAAAAGACATGATAATATGAATTTCTGAACTTTAAAATATAAAAATTTATTGGGGAGAAATGTAATAAAAGACTAACTTTATTTAGAGTTGACAAAAAAAAATTATTTCTCAAAGTTTAAAAAATTCGTGTATCTTAAAAAAAACAACTTCTTGAATATTTCAGTATCTTTTAAGACAAACAGGCGGTGTTGCATAAAAAAAATTTAGCCAAAAAACAATTATAAGTTTTTGCTTTTACTATTTTTTGGTTACCAAAATTTTGTATTTTTTTCATATAATTTTTATATGGCCTCATATATCACCTTTAAAACAATTTTTCGTGATATTTAAAAAATTAACGTGCAAAAGCCGAGAAATTGTGAAATATTGAACTTTCGAAAAACAATTATTTTTTCCTTTGGTAAAACTTTGTAATATGATAAAAGAAAAGCTTTGACCAAAATTAAGGCAAATCCAAAATGGTCGTTTTAGCATGGATTGACCCATATAGTATGTACATAACTATGTATGTATCTTTTCTGTGTGTGCGTTGATCATCGTCTTGGTTCGAACAGCAGTGCTGACGTTACTATTGATGATGGCCAGCTGTGTCATTTCTATGCCAAAGGCACTCCCAGTTCAATGTCGCCACCTTGCCAGAGTTGCCACATCATCGGTCTAATTTGCTGGCGCTCCTTCGCTTAATACACAAACGCACGTACATAAATACAAATACTGACACAAATGTAGATACATATATAAATATTTGTTTATGGTGCGCTGTCCTTGTGTTGAGCTAATGGAATTTGTGCACCAGCGGTGATTTGTGTCTGCTTCAGGTCACAATAAGTACACTCACTTTTACACAAACATTTCAGACATACATACATACTGACGGGAGTACATACGAATAATCACATAAACAAATAAAATTGTAAAATTGCTCCCCTTATGTGTTCATTGCCAGCAGCCTGGCAGCATTGATGGCTGTCTGTCTGCTATTTACTACGCGCATTCCCAAGAATTGTAACGAAAAAATCAAACAAGGACTCTTTTCGCTATACACACATATGCACATACGTAAAGCTTGCGACTCAAGAAGGCAGTGGAATTGACACAAATGTCAAAGCCATTTCAAAAAGGTGTTGCTATTGTTAGTATGATCGTTAGAGTGATTTTTCATTATTTCAATATTTCATAGATATTTAAACACATACATACATCTGTTAGCCTTTCTTGTAGTGTCTTCCTTGGTTTGCTGTTTTGTAGTGCCTTTCCTGCTTTCAATTGAAGTGTTTGTCTTTGGTTTATTTATTCACTTTATTTCTTCCTTCATTGCATTGTTCCATCCACTATTCGTCCTTAATACCACTCATTTCGTTTCCATTATCCGGCTCCTCCTTTTTCTGTCGTTTTTTTACGACCTTTAATTATTTTTCGCCCCTCAGCAAAAGTTGTTCATTACTATCTTTGTATTCTATTCATTTATGCCACTAATCACAGGCCACTAGTTTTTTACTTATTTATATATATTTTTTCTTCTATTCATACTCTTTTCTTTCATGTTTGTTGCAATTGTCTCTTCATTAAGTCCAAATTGTTGACATTCAGCTGTTGTGCGTTGACATTTGCGCATTTTCTTATTCCCACTTTTGTTTGCCTTTCAATGCGAGTACAGCAGCTGATGTTGCTTCCATTGTATTGCTGCGTTAATGTGTTGATGGACGTGGATTTGATTTTGTTGGCCTGCTAGTAATTTAATAGTTTCATTGAAGTTTTTCCACAGATGTGCCAAAATTAATTTATAAATAGAAATGATTTTTATTGCATATTAAAAACGTGAGTAAGCCTTTTTTATTTAATACGAAAAGGAAAGTAAAGATACTGTTGCATCTGTGGTATTTATTAAAGTATTTTATTTGTAGAATTAACAAAGAAAATCCAAGAATTCTACCTTTCCCGACTGAAATAAAAGTCTTTCCGGATAGTAGACAAACCGCTTATCCAAGTTAAACTACTTTTAAACAGAAATAACGAACGAAGGTTACCACTTCTCTTTATATATTTTTTATAATTTAATACAAAAGTAATCTATATACCTAACCGAAGGTTTGTTCTGTGGTAATTAAAAAAAAAAAAATTATTGAAATATTTTTCAACAGTTGGCTTTCCGCTGGCTTTTCTCGTTTAAATATTTCAGCTTTGAAGCTATTTTAGTACTCTTTCATTTCATACCAAACTTGTTTAATTTGGATAAGCGGTTTGGTTATTATAAGGAAAGCGCTATTATTTTGGACCTAAAAATATCTGGATAAGCTTAACTGTTAAAATACTGCTATTTACGGTCCCTGATTTTTACTTTTCTGGAACCCGGTTCATAATCGGTTTTTTTTTGATGGTGTCTGGCCCCATCGCAGCTGCTGAAGACCATTTTGCTTAAAAGTCTTGAAAGCCAGTGGCCACTTTTTAACATTTGTTTCTCTTAGTTTGCGACAGTTCGTTGAATTGGCTTATTTTGGCACTAAATTAAAGTTATTCCTTAGAAACCTCTCTAAGACTGCTGTGCCAAAGTGAGATGGACTACTTCATGTAAGTGTGGAATGGAAATAATCTTTATCCCGCCACATATACTATAAATCACTTTTCATTGTATCCGATATAACGAATTATCTGCTTCTTTTGCCATAAGGACTTTTCTGAAATTTTTGTAAATTTTTTTGCTTTTAATTTTTCAGCGTATCCAACTCTTATCCAATGCGATAAGAAAAGATACGGTTTCAGCAAATTAATTAGTTCTTTTACGGTCTCTTTCTTGACAAACTTTTTATCTGAAACATTTACCAGCTTTTAGCTTAAACGAGCTATCGTTCTGGAGTCTGTCCGTAGTAATACGAATCACGTATACCTATTGAAAAGCTACAAAAATCGCGAAATAATCCCAACACGCTGAGAAGTCCCAAAAATATATTACCTACTAGAACACTGAAAAGTTATGTTAGATATTTAGTTCTTAAAAAAACCGCGAGAAAATCTCGAAGAATCCCGAAAATCTCGAAAACTCCTTTAAAAATGTAACACGAAGAAACTCAAAAAGTCCTGCTGGAATAAAAAAGTTTCTGTAAAATCATCAAAGTCCCTAAACTAGTCCCGAAAAGCAGCAGAATCTCGAAAAATCACAAAAAATTTTGGGAGAATCTTGAAAAGTTTCGAAAAATTCCACAAATCAGTATGTTATGCTCTCGTAAACTAAAAAAAAAAAAATAAAAAACTTACCGATCGTTTTTTTTTTATTTCTTAACCGTTTAGTATTTAAAAATGAACTGAATACTTTAGTACTTTAGTATTTATCACTCTAAAATGCCTAGATATTTACTTAGCAATTATAAGGCTAAATACTACTGCTACCTAAGTATTCAGTAGCTCCTAAATATCTAAACTTTTTTGCCAATTCCTTGCGAGCAAATTGTTCCCATAATTTAGTAGGCAACACAAAAACAAATTGGGAAAAATGTTTTTTCCAACAGAACTCGAAGCCATAAAATGGCATGCAATTCGGCTTCTCCCTTCACTATCTAGCTGAAAATCACGGCTCTCTTCGGCAAGTGACCGGAATTATAAGCAGCCATTGCTTCATATCAAAGCTACTGATGAGGAAGAAATTGCATGCTTGTTACCTTCGTATTCTACTCCGGCTTGATGTTGTTTGCGTCACCACTACTGTATGATACATATGAACGCTCGCGGTTTATTACTAGAGCCAATTGGCTCCTTTTCTAGAGGAGGGGGGGGCAGGAATGAAGAAAAACTCCAAAACAGGCCAAAAAACTGGTTATGCTTTTTCACTAATCTGCATCACAATCATAACATGCCATGGATCATTGAATATTTTAAACTTTACACTAAGTACTGCTTGCATCATTACACATATTAATTTGTGAAATAAATCCACACATTGCGTGTCACAAAAAAAAAATAATGAATTATTGCATTGACCTGAACATTTTGCGCGAATAATTTACATTTACTTAATTAAATATTAATCGTTGAATTAAAGCAGAACAAAAAAACATAAATAGGAAAGAAATCATCACTCTGTAATTGCACATATTTTTTAACACCTTAATTTAATCTGTCTGCTCTAATAAATTAAATAAAAATATACATATACAGCCAAAACCAGCAAAATCAAATTACCAAATGCTCGTACTTTAATATGCTTAACAATTTTATTAGCAAAATGTTGACCTAATTGGAATGCTAAGGCTATTAGTACAATGAATGTGAAAGAACTTCCGAATAAAAAACTATGAAATGTACATAAAAAATTTAATTGAATTTCATAGCAATGTTGAAAAACTTATATAAATTATTTAAACCAAAAAGAAGAGTTTAAGTGGTCATTTAAACTGACACCATTAAACTGACATTAGCACTTCAATAAAGCACCAGCCTGTATCAGCGACGCATTGACAGTTTACTGGTCGCCTGTTTGTTTGTGAGCTTGCCAACTTGTCTGTAAATCAAACAAACCACCAAAATGGTTCTGCAAGTATATATACAGATGCATGCACTTCCATAAACACCGCAAAGGCAACAGCTGTGTTGATATACGCGACCACAACGCTAGCACCACCGAACCAAAAATTCGTACTAATAATTGTACTCCAATAGAGACTTTTCATTGTGATTTTGAGTCTCTTGTCTAAAAATGAGTCACTACCTTGTCAACTGGCTCTAAGCAGGTCACAAATGGACCAATATGATGGAAAAGATAATTACTTTCTATTTTACTCTAAAAACGCGAAAATGAAGCGAGGGAATACTTGTGTAGCCACACACTCGTTAAAAAATAAACGTAAATATATAAATATCATAAACATTTTATGAAATTAAAAAAAAATCGTTTTCTTTTTAAAAGAATAAAATCTATAAATCAAAGAAAAATTTAATAAAAAATTATATACATAATTAAAAAAGAGAATAAAAAAATTCCGCTGCCCGAGGACAAACCTCGGATCTCACGAATGGCAAGTTAGTGCTAGGCGCAAACTTTGGAAAATTATTTTATTTTATTTTTAATTATTATTATTATTTTTAATTAAATTTTTTTTTTATTTCATTGCTAAAAAAAAAAAAAATTCCGCTGCTCGAGGACTCAAACCTCGGATCTCTCGAATGGCAAGCTAGTGCTTTACTGCTACTTTTTTAATTCATTTAAATTTTGGAAAATTTTATTATAATACGTATTTTCAATAATTTTTTTCTTTTTAAATTACATTTTTTGATTTTATTGTTTTAAAAAGAAAAATATTTATTTTTTTTTTTAATTCCTTTAAATTTTTAGCAAGACGTACTTTTATATTTATTAAATTTTTTCGCTTTTTATAATAAAAGTTGATGTTAATGTTTAGATGTTATACCTTAAGAATATATATTATATACACTTTGGTTAATTTCATTTATTATTTAGAAACGTATTTTATTTTTGAATAAATGTTTATTTCTTTTTTAATTTAATTTTCTTTTAATATTTATACTTTATTATTTTCAAAAGACAAACATAATGTTTGTAAATTTCATTTGATTTTTACGAACTTATTTTATTTTTTTGATTATTTTTTTCCATTTTGATTAAATTTTCTTTTAGTTTTTAGATTTTATTGCTTTAAAACGACAAGTATTCATTTTATAATTCAATTAAGTTTTTAGGAATTTATTTCATATTTCCTTTTTAATTTAATTTATTATGTTAAACGATTATAAAATTGTTTTGAATTTTTTTACTTTTTTTATTTAACTTAATTTATATATTTCATCGTACTTTATTTTTTTCTTTTACTTTTATAATTACAGAAAANGATTATAAAATTGTTTTGAATTTTTTTACTTTTTTTATTTAACTTAATTTATATATTTCATCGTACTTTATTTTTTTCTTTTACTTTTATAATTACAGAAAAAATAAAAATAATAATTGAATGAAAAAAAACAAATGAAAAAAAATGAAATTTCTACTGGCCGTTGGACGCGAACGACTTAGCTGCACATTAATCGGCATTACTGCCGTTTGTCAGGGTACAATTTTTGATCAGATTATTTACTAAAAACCAGCATTAAGATATCATTAATTTTATTTTGCATAATTTTTGCTTGCTGGGAATAATATCACGCACAGCTTTAAATTTTTCCACTGTTTATAAACGTAAATTTGTTTTAGTTTTTCTGTCTGCCGCTATTATGGTTGTAATACGGGTTGCATTTTGTGGCTCTTGGCAACAGATGACGCAGATATAGAATTTATAATTTAAAGCTATTTTTTTATTAAACCCAAAAAAGAGCGACAAATGTTTTAAAGCGCCTGAGTAGGATTTTTTCGTTTAAATTATCAACGAAACAAAGAAATAAATTATATCAAAAACACTTGTAAACAGACTGAACACAAAAACATTCACGCGAAATAGGAGTTTTTCCCATAGAACGGGGACTTTTGCCATCAAAAGGACGAGAATGTAATAAAATAAGCAGGACACGCTTAAAAAGTACTCGTAGGATGCTAATAGCAACGATTTGTTGAAATGTGAAGATAACCTATTGAGGCTTAATTTGTTTCGTGATATCGGCTTTCTACTAACGTTGTTTTGATGGTTAACAGTTACCTGAAATAAACCTTCTCCAGTCTTGAAATTATTTTATTTATTTATCTATGTATATCTACTCATTATATTTAAGTTGAACATTTTGTTTACGGTGGATGTTGCTTATGGCAGGATAATCTTTTGTTTTCGCTTAGAAATGTGAAAAATGAAATTGGACATGAATTGTTAACCAGATGTTTTTAGGCATTTTCCCTGAAGCGTATTTGATCAAATTGATGAAAAGTAGCTACATAAATATAATGGCTAGAATGAGAAGCTTTAAAGGATGTACATGTGAAGAAGTTACTTGAAATTGAATAAGTACACTTCAATAGTATCTCCCTAAAATAATCACAGATGAGGGGCAGAAGATGAAGTAGACATATGTACACGGCAGGCTGCTCGTGCAAGAAACAATAAAAGTAAATCAAGACCTAATACAGCATAATTGCCAAAGGAAAGAGAAAATAGAGGAGCAACCACATACATAGGTAAAATGTGAAAATCTCTGCATGATACGTTTAGAATTACTGCTCATCTACGCCTATCAGCTAAATTCACAACGTACTCTCTACTCGTATTTTATTATATATGGGAGTCCTTTTGAACTAAAAGATCACGTAGTCTAAATAGTTGGACCTAAAGTTAGTTAATACTAAAACCACCACTAAAAGTATCAAGATTTTTGATGCGGCATAGGAATCGATCATGTTTTATGGGTCACAAGTATGGGATGGGGGTTCTAAAGGCATTAGCAAACAAACAAAGGGAAAGTGCGCTATTTTTTTACACCACGATAATGGGCTCACACTGCTGCAAGGGCAGGTAGCTTTATTGTGCTTTCTGGTGTCGAGTGAATTCTCCCGGAAACACATTCCCCGGATCTGGCGCCGTGTGATTTCTGGTTATTTCTAAAAATTTGAGCGGCAGCAACGCAGAAATAATTGTTGCGGTTAACGTAGAACTTAAGAATCTAAAAAATGCGATTTTGAGGACGTTTTGGACAGAAGACCTACATATAAAAGAAATGCCTTGAAATTATTTGGCGATTATGTAGAAAAGATAAAAAGTAATCAAGGTTTTTTAAAAAACTTAAAAATATTTAGGATTTTTTTTCAAGCAACTTATCGAAAATTTTGTATTCCCCTCGTAAGAAGAAGAATAATGCCACTTAACGACATTCTTTTAACTCCACCTACCTGCTTTTAATTTCAAAAATTCTTGGCATACGCATCGTTTAGTCGGTAAGTCGATAGATGCACTTGTACGTTATTTAGTTACTTCGATTTAGCGCTCCACTTACTATGTGACACCCAGCACATAATTTTTAGTTTACTTCATAAAAATAATTACAATAAGCTCATTAAAATTTAAATTGTC
>NW_016162180.1:8459-45164 GCF_001687245.7 Rhagoletis zephyria | reverse complement strand
AGAAAGTTAAAAATATGCGCTTCATTGGGAAGGCAGTGTGAGTGGGGTAACTGTTGCTGCTATATTGAAAAATTGGCATTCGGCTAAGGCAGTAAGAAGCGCAACTCTATTCCATATATATTTATGTATGCACATTGTACGTACATACATACATATAAGCGTACGAGAGGAAATTCAAGTGGTGTAAGCTTAAGCTTATAGTTTTTAGTACCATTTTAATTGAAATTTATTTTTAAACTTTTCGGTAACTTCAGATATTTTTAATAGCGTTTTAGTGCTTAAGAAAACAGCAAAAAAAATTTAATATATTATTAATGATCTGACCGAATTCTTTTGTGTGAGAATTACTGCGGAGTAAGATACAAATAATCTAGTGCTTAGTGTCATTGTGTTTTTGTATGACCCGAAAAATGTTGGTCTTAAATTCAAGTCTATGACGTACGCAGCCAAGATTATGGCCACCAATTTGTAGAGGTCGTAATTGACTTTTCCGCTCTGTTAAGAGCATGAAACGTTCGTTGGTTCNAATTCGTAGTAAGACGACGTTGCTATACATTTAGCGACGTTAACTAGTCTTCTTCAAGTATCATTTAACACGTTCTCACGGTAGTGCAGCGGTTGGAGTTAGCTAGAGCACATCGCTCTTCGTTCGTTACAAATGTCACCTTGAAAGTTTTAATATTGTAAAGGAGTTAACTGTTTAGTATCTAGCCTTGATACTGGACAGAAAAGTACTGCGTAGGCCTACTTGAAGGTGGTAAGACCAAGATGATTACCATCAGGAAAAAGGACAAAATCAAACGGCTAGTGTGTTAATGAACTATGTTCCATTGGACCCACATACGTATTTCGACCGGAAGTAGCTGTTTGCTTTGCCATTCGAATTTAGGAAATGGAATATTTAAACACGAAATTCAAAATCCGCCTTTATTCGATGGAGGAATGGAAAAAAGACACAGTCAGGGAAAAATGGCAATTCGCGGAGGAATCTAAGCTTGAGGTATTATCTACTCGGTATAGTTAGGAAAGTATTTCAGTTTCCGCGTGCTTAGCTCTTGTAACGTGTTTCGAGCGGACCTGATGCTAACTTTAATCACGTATCACTTGTAAAGTGTAACACATAAAAGCATTATTTTCATTGCTAGCCAGGGGATATAAAATGTCGCCGATATATCAACGATAAGACCTTGATATTTTTACAAAAATTGTGGGAAATTTTTTGGAGGTCTTCTGATGGATGGAAAAGATTTTTTTTTGTATAGGCAATGGTGCACCCTAATATATATACATATACATACGTCTGTACTCCACAAACTAGTGAACTAGCTACCTTTTTATTTGATTTCTGATGCCACACCGAGAAATACCACATTCCCCAACTGTACGCAAGCATCATCCATATCCATTAAATAACTAGAATACTTCGAAGTTTGTTGTTGTTTGACTCAGCTTTAACAGCTTCGCTTTCTATTCATTGATTTTTGTTGCACACTGAATCTTATACCCGTACAGCTATTGATATTTGAAAATTTTCATACATTTATTCATATGAACGCACATTTACATACATATGTATGTAAGTATTTGTATATGTGTATTCATTGGAGTAGGTATATATGCTGAGACCGAAAGCGAACATGGCGAAACAGCAAAGCACAGCAAATGTTAACTGGATATACGAGAATAAAAGAAGCTCATACCCATTTGTGCCGCACAAAACTGGAAAAATTGCCATACACTGCTACAAACGCGCGCACCCTCAGGTGTGTGTGTGGCAATTAAACATAGATTGCCGAAACGTTCCTGTGCAGCCAAGCACAAAGTCACCGTATTTGTATTCAGTTGTGCTAATAAACTTTTAATTCAATTTCGAGCGTAAATTAAGTTTAGTTTGTCTACAACTCGTTTGCCACATTCGTTTTTTCTATTTCCATTTCCATTTCTATTTCTGTTTCAGTTTCGTTTTTTGGGCGTTTTTATGCTTGAGCTCTTTTAGGTGAATTCCTGAAATTATTGGCTCGTTTGCAGTGGGCGTTTTGCGTTCCACTGTATGGCAAATTTGTCCATATATTTGTGTGTTTTACCATGTGAATATGTATGGAGTAGTTTCAGTTTACTTTTGCGTATTTGTTTGGGGATTTGGTAATGAAATAAATACTTAATTGTGGTATAACTGTTAAACCATTCGATTTTCATTAAACACTTATTTCGTAGTTGTGCTAAACTTTAGCTGTAAATGCATGGTTTACTTTTGTGGGGGACATGGAAGTATTGGTCGAGTGAAATACAGAATATTATTTGATTTTGAAGGATTTCAGCGAATAACACCGAATTGGCTTAGCTGCAGAGAGTGAATTTAAATAGTTTACGTGGTTATGAATTGGACTTTATAAGTTGCCGATGTTATTAAAGTTGATATATAAATTAGAGTTTTGTCTTATACTTAATTTTTGATACTCTAAATACTAAAATTTAGTATTAATTTGATAATATTTCATTAATAGATTGCGAAAGACAAAAACAATATTATTTTTTCCAAAACTTAAAAATTCATATCTTACAAAAAACTAGAAGCACCTCCTTGAAACTTTTAGAATATGTTAAAAGCATGAAAAAAAATATTTGCCCAAAAAAATATTAGTTTTTGATTTATTCAATTTTGAAAAGTTAGCAATTTTGCATTTTTTCGATTTTTTTAAATTTATTTTTACTACATAAATTTTTGTAGCCCGAGATGTTTGTTGTAGCTGTAATAGTGTTTTCGATATTAACAAAATAAATTTGAAAACTGGAAAAAAGTGAATTTTGAATTACGCATACCTTAAAAAAATTGTTTTTTTTAAATACTTTTTCTGTTGGTAGAACTTTATTATACTTCTTACCGAATTCCAACCAAATCGAAAAGGGTCGATTCCAGCCATTGGCCGATTTGACCCGGAATATTTAATAATAGAAAGATTAGGATTTTTTGAATAATATATTATACGTTTCTCTGCTTATTAATTATTTTTAGTTAACAGTTATTACACAGTAAACCTATGCTAATAAATAAAGTACAAAAAGCAATTAAAAGGTTAAATAACTCACGTGTTCATTCTTAAATATATCTAGATCGTAGACTCATACTATTGACTCGGAATCGCCTCTTTGTCGAAACCTTAAACAATAAGTATTGCACTTCACAGAAAAATACCTACCATTGAGTTAATATTTAGGCTAATTTTTATATTGAGATCAGATCTACACTTCCTGAGTGCTAATCACTCTAATTTTTTTACCGTTCATAATATTTTGGAACAAAGACGTCCTGGAGAATGTAAAAAAATTATGTATTAAGGAATGCAAAACAAAAAATTTAGTGACGATCAACCAACCACGGCCTTCGTGTTGGTCAACCGCTTGACTCCTCGGATAAGGGCGATCAGAAGTGGGCGTAGATATCCATCCCACTTAGTTAACTCATACTGATTTTCGCCATGTCAAATTTAATGGCAGTTTTCGTCAAATAAGTGAAAACACATTACCAAATGGAACAATAAAATGGTCATCAATTGATTTAGTCTGTAATCTCCATCTTTGTCTTGTAATGTAATCGGTAAAGGTATGGATAGAGGAGACAAAGTTATGTATAAATATGTCGACAAATTTTTGGCTTCAAAATGTGACATAGTGAAATCCAGCTCTTATATTCGACCACTTGTACGTGGCCTTGCTACCAACCAGTATCTATGCCGGCCGTGGGGTTCCGGGGTTCTCCAGCAGAACATCAAAAATTACGTTTTCCAATGCTGCCTTCACCCATCTCCACTGGTCCTTTGGTATGAACCTGAGCTCGCTTCCATGGTCCAAAATCCCATGAGGATTCGGTCCTTTGCAACATCAGTAAAGTTAGCCCTGCCGGACTATCTTGTGTTTATGACGCTAAACCTGGAGCAGAGCTTTCGCTATTTCCGCCCCTTCCTTTGCTCTCAGAGGAAAGGTTTCGAACGGGACTTCCTCACACTTTTCCAGTAGACTCGAAGCCTTGCGATTTTCAGCGTACATAGTCCCCATTTTTCCTACCCCCCCGGTGACATTTATGTGGTCGCTTGTGGCCTTAATACACTCTGGCGCACCCATGCCGGCATTTGATGGGCCCCTAGCACCCAAAACCAACACAGCCTCTGCAGATTTTTTGGAGGTTGGCGCCACCATAACAACATAAAACCCCTAGTTTGAAGTATCACCCACATCCAGCCTGGAAGTGCTCCTTCTGGAGCAAAGCGGCGCAGTTGGCGCTTGTACCTTGGCAGTCTTTCTCCGATTTGGGGAAGACGGAATTGTTAAATTGCTCGGCGCCTGAGTAAAAGTGGTCTTACAACGAAGTGGGGAAAGAAGGTGGTTTTGTTTATGTATATGTACATATATGTTTTTGTCTTGGTTCATCTTGCCCTACGGGAGCTCCCTGCTATCGTTAAATCTTTATCGCCACGCCAAGGAGACCAAAATCGACGAGGTTGATTGCATTATGAAGTTACTAAAGATATTTTAACATTACACTGGGCTAAATTTGGTCTTTTATTCGGTCATGGCTTGAGCTAAAAGTCACTGATCATAAGATGATGGTAGCTCCTTCGTACTTTTTAAAGAAACATGTCCTGAATGCCTCACAACGATAACGTGCGGCGGGTTGTTACACGCGATTCGGAAATGTTGATTAATAACAAAGAAGCCGAACGTAAATTGGCCTCATCACTGAACATAATTCAGGGACAGAAAATAGCCATTAAATTCAAGAGTTTCATATTTAGATTATTGTAAAATTGTAATTTCTTGATTTCCATTTTTTTTTTTGATGAAGGATAATCGATAAATTTGATTTTTTTTTGTCATATTTTATTGATATTTTGCGGTTTTTGTTTTTTCGTTCATCTTGAACCTTAAGATATATTGGCGACTCCAATCTTATGACCGCTTTAAATTATATATGAGCGAAAAATAAAATTCATAAAATAACGGCAAAAATATATTACAAAAATATAAATCCAATTTGTATATAAATTCATTTGTCAACCCAACTGCAATCAAGCGCAACAGTTTTGTTGCTGTTTAGACTTGCGCCTGTTTCGGTTGTTGGTTTTTAGTTAAGATTATCGTTTTTAGAAGTTCAAACTATAAGGTGTGCTCTCTCCATACTTATTTATTGCCTAATTACAATTTTATTGAGCTTTAGGTTTAAGGTTTATTCTTAAATAAAAAATGTTGCGGGACAATAATTTACATATGTATGTTAGAAGTTGTAGCTACTAAAAACTAACACACATGGAATACACAAAATTTCAATTCAAAACATTTAGAAAGAATTTTTGTCATACAACTATTGCATTAAATCAATACTTAAATCCATTCAATGCAATTCTTGGTACTCAAATAAAGCTTTCAATGAGAATGCAGCATTTCCCATGTCAATCCTCTAAGAAAACGAGCAAGTTACTTAAGAAACTAGATATGTTTTAAATTGCATGGGGAATATTTGACTTGTCTTAAAATCACAATGCTATTTATGCTCGGTGACACATACATACTATCGCACGTATCTAGTACGTTTCTATGTAAATACATATGTATGTATCGGCAAATACAAAATTGTATAGATATAAACAAAAAATATGAGTGCGAAATTCGCATTCGACTATACATCTATTTCTATTTTATACATACATAACCGGATATATTTTCTTATAAGTACAAACACACATATGTACGTATGCATGTATGCACAGAAATAGAAACCTCAATGGCACACCATTGCGTATACGTAACTGAATATCTCGCAACTAGCAACAGTAGTCAATAAATTCAATCAAATACTCCAAACAACAGCTGCATACAAATATTTTCGAGAATTTTGGTTTCACCTCCATAAAGTTGAGTGTGTGCACATATGTATATGCATGTACATATGTACATTTATGTATGTGTGGGTAATAATTTTATATAGAAATATTTTCCACAGCACTATGAGTAATTCTAGGAAGTTTATTAGCTTAACAACACTTCTTTCTATTCACAAGCCATGCAGCTCAATATGAATAGAAAAATCTCTTTTATACTCGGTTTTCCCCCAATTCACTCGTTGAACTCTGTGCAGCGCTTGATTCTGTAGTTAGAGTGGCTTGATATTGAATTAATACCCCGTAGGTTGCTTTTGATCTCAATTCAATTTTCACTCTCTGCCTATCGATAGTGGCCGTTATGTGAAATTGTGAAATAAAAATTGTAGAAGGTTTGATTTCCTAGCAAACCGAATTTGGTAAATATTTGAAATAAATACATATTTAGTTTTTGGTATATATTCCATTTTTATTTGATACTTTACTAACAGAACGTGTATGTACATATGAACGTGTGTATGCGTGATAAGTACTGTCGCGCTTAAAAGATTTTACTGTAATATTTATGTCTGCAATTATGAGACTTTTTTAAATCGAAAACGCAAGCAGAGAGCTAGCCTTGAAACTTATGAATCAATTGTACACTTAATATTAAATTTAATATATAAAAACTTATGTTAACAAAGGCACGGAGGCTTGAATTTGAATAAAGTTTGAATTGTTAAAAGGTAATTAAATTTATTCACGAAAAACGTTAACATGCATTTTTTTCCAAATTTTTCTTCAACAAACCTTCTCCTAATTTTCGGCTTACCAAGGCACTTATAATTGGAAAAACGCTGTAGGTCTCAAGGTTATTTTTTTACCATTTTTAGCCTTCGTCACGTAGTATTTATTAATTAAAAACTTTCCAAATGCTGTTGCTTGATTTGCAACAAATTAATTGGAAACGATACACCTCGTGTCAGAGTTATGAGCGCAATAAATAGTTAATATTAAATTTTAGTTATTTTTTTTACAAATATGTAGACTATTCTTAAAAAAGAAATGTTAATCCAAGTTTCACAGTTTTATAAAAATTTCATGCTTTATAATCAGATTTTCAAAAATATTTTGACTACGCAACTTTTTACCTTCTTCAAACGGGTACTCTATTCCACTAAAATTTAATGGGCTACAAAACTGTATACCCAAAATTTTTCTAACTGAAAACCTCGGCATTAAATAGATGTTTCACTAAAGAAATGGAAAAGAAATTTACTTCAACCAAAATTTCTTAAATCAACATGCAGCTCTTAAGAAAAAAATATTCGTATTTCTGCCAACAGAAATAACGAAAAATATTTCTTGTGACTTTTCTTGAGCACCGCATTTGCTTTCATAAAAGATAACTAAAATAAAATAACTTAGTAATCAATTGTTATGACTTGTAAATATGTGGCGCGCTTATACTTTTGAAACGGAGTGTATTTGTTAGCACGCAAAAATTATGTAAATAAATCAAGAAAATCAAGAAAATGCCAATATAAATTGGAATTAAATTGTGTTTCCTTTCAAACTAATTACATTGCTTGCCTCTCAGCTACATACATATTTATGCGAGTACTGGCGAGACAAGCTCCCCTTTGGTTTTGGGTTTGCATGTAAAATTTTTAATAAAAATACGCAGTTGGTCTGCACGGCATTTTGAGGTATGGAACATTTATATTTACATAAATGCAGGCAGCTCTATTTGACTGATGACTACTAATGATTTTCTAAAAAATTTTAATATCTATGCAAATGAGCGTAAATTGGGGGCATTTTATTTTGAAGAACTCTGTTGTTGTTGCCACACCGCAACCTATTCCCTGCGTAATCGAACACTCTAGGCAGAAAGCGCAAACTGTACAAGTATGACAGATTTTTTTTGTTTTTGTCCAAGATATGATGCTATTTTTTTCTTTTAATTCTTACCATCTGTTGTGGGTAGGTAAGTGAAACACCGCGAGACACGTATTGAATGCCAAGCGCTTAATTAAACAGAATTACATGAATAAAGTGCGTGGATGTAGATCTGGTTGATGGTGGAGTTTGCTGCTTGTTAATCGTGCGCAGTTAGGGAGTAAAAGGCAATGTTGGATAGCTGGCGATTGGCGAACTGAATGAAGTGAAAAAAAGCTTCCGTCGAATTGAAACTTGTCAATATGCGCTTTGTAAAAGCATTTGACATTGACTTCTTAATAAATCTTCCACTTCATACTTCATAAGGCAATGATCCATTGTGTGAGATATAACATACTGAATTCTTTGAGGTATGTATAAGCTTAGAATACCACCTAGGCCCATTTTGCCTCGATATCAGACAAATCATAACTTTTATCTATCTTTCAATTACTAAATCGCCGAAAAGATATTTGAAGAGCAGCTTGAAAGTGGCATTCCAGTGCCATAATTTTCCTAAAAACTTCTTATGGTCATGCGCCTCACATCTATCTCCTGTAAATATTTATCGGCGACATCCTTTTCAGTGATAGAGCCCACACCTCTTATCGCAGAGTTTCTGTGTCGCATACGAATAGCTTAGACATCGTCCCGAAAACCACCAGACTAGTCCGGAAAACAAAGTGAGCTGCTTAGAGTAGAAAACTGCTTCCCCTCTTTTGCCATAGGGCTTAGAATCATCCATAAAAACTAAGTACTACCTCGTGGAATCTAGTAATTTGCCATCCATGCCACATCGGAAGCATGTTTTCGTGTATATCGACGCGGTCTAGACTTAAATATACCAACCATTGAACCCGAGGATGTACCAATGAGTGATCAATAGCATTTACAGAGAGTCGGTCACCATCTACCACGACTCTTGATCGGAGCCCAATCTCTACGTGTCACAGGCTCAGTGAATCGAATGCCACTCGAGACACCCGTCAATCTGGCCCACCTACGGTCTGGATAATCTAGATTCGACCCCGATATCTCAAATGTATAGACTCTCTCCATTACACCAACCACCTCCTCACAATTTGGCTCAATCCTACTCAGCTAAAACCCCTCTACGTCAGATCCAATTCCGTCTAAACGGCTCGTATTCTTGGCCTACTGGGCTGAGCTTGTTGATGGACAAACCTAATTAGGCGGGCATGGTGGTGCCTCTACATCAACAACAACTACAAAAATGTTGTATTTTACCTTCTTACAAAGCGCACATATTTACGTAGAGACAACAGCTCATGGATCGTCTTGGTACGCCACGAAGTGGCCCCTGCATCTCGTCGCACGTGGCTCGTACCTTCACATCTTAGACCAACGGCAGTACTCTGCCTAAAAGCATTTGCCTTGTAGGCTAACCACAATGCCTTTTTTTGTGGTCTCTGGGCTTATGTTATAACCGCCCATCCAATAACTAAAGGTGTCACAAGACACTAATACCTGCAGCAGAATGACTTTTTGGTAAATCTGAGCAGACTATGAAGCGTAAATTTCCTTTAGGGAATTTAGTATAAAGAATAAGATTCTGGTAGGTGCAAGATCCTTCGGATTGGTGTGAGAAGTCTTGCCGGCTTAAGGGTCTAACACAACCAAGGCAACTCATCACGCCGTCAGTTGGGTTTGAAACAGGGGTCGTACATGATCCACAACCAGTTTAAAGAAGTTTACTGCGCTGCAACAGTTCTGCGGGTATAATCCTTAAATAACTAGAAAAAACTTGGCTCTCACTTTTTCTTATGCACGTATTTCACGGAGCTTTTACTTCAATTGTTGGTGGGTGCCATACAAAAAGAGGAACCTTTGGCTTTACTCTGCCTCTTAACGGACTTTTTTTAAATAACAGCATTTATTTTTGGCCGAAAAAATCTCGGAGGTATAATATTATCTACCGCGTGCCAACGGCTTAAGGAACAACCGTTTATTGACTGGTACCCGGACCAGTGATCGAAATTGCTACATACGGGGTGGTAGTACGCACGTCTTACCACTCCGTTATGGTGATCCCCTTTAATGAACATATGTATGTATCTCAGTAAATTTGATAGTCAACCATTTATGAAAAATGTTACCAATATTCAAAATTTCAAAATTATACAATCTTAAGGGAAGCGATCAAATGACATTTCATTAATTTTAGACAGAAGAAATACATATGTATGACTTTTTGGTAAGTGAAAAAGTGGGAATTTTCTAAACGACACGTACAGCAAATGAAGTCGTAAAATTAGCACAAACGTTGCAGGTAACAATTTGCAACGGCACAATCGCACCAACAAACAAACGTATGCGCACGCAATAGTGTGTGAGAAAAATTGCTGGTAAGGGACGTAGCATTTTTGAACTGTTCAACACAGATATGGCATTATTGCTATTCGACGTACGTGTCTTGAAATCTTATTCCCTATAAGATTTTAAATGAAAGCAATTCTGTAGAATGTATGTTTGTATGTATGTATGTATATGCAGAAGTGTGAGAAGGTAGTTGCAGTAAATTACAAAATTAATTTCCGGTAAAGAGACAAAAGTAAGTCGTTTCGATTAGTTCATTAAAAATAATCTACGTGAATGACAATTTGAAATGTAGGAAATTGGCCTCACTTTTACAATTACTTCTTTTTTTTTCTTTTTTTTTTGCAGCATGAGGTAAGCAATTTTTGCATACGCGTGTGCAATGGACTGCATTGGAATTGAGGATTGCAAAACCCACAAAAAGAAAACAGCACTTTTTTGACCAAATCTTAAACTCCTCACGTACACAGGAAATTATTCTCATACGAGTATACATTAAAAGCTAAGTAGGTGGCTGCCTAAAATATAAAAAAAAGAAAAGAAAAGTACAGAGGAATTGATAAATCTATTTAAATATTCAATACATGTATCCCTTTACGGAAATTGCCGAGTAAATTCGGCTTTGAAATTAAAATTCGCATCGTGGTTTCAACACCATTCCTCAGAATAGCGAGTGTGCGTGTATATGTACACTGCCGGAAAAAAGTATTGGCACAGCTAATTTTTGCTCAATATATTCACCATTTTATATTCTAATATTTTTCCGCAATTTTTTTTACAAAAATATGGTTGATTTTACATCAAAAATATAATTTCTAAACTTTGTGCAAAACTCGCGAAAATTCTGTAAATTTTCATGCAAATTTTCAATTTTTTAATCAGATTTTAAAATTTTTTTGAGTATGCAGTTTTTAGCGCATTAAATTATGGTATACAAATTTTGATTGATTTTTCATATTTTCGAATTATTATTTTTTTTTGAATGGAAGGGGCTGCGCGAAAAAAATTGCCAAAAATCAACGGTAATTCGTAGTTACTTAGAACTTCTACTTTATTAGAATAAAATTGATTGGGCTACAAATTTGCACAATCAAAAAAGTAAAAAAAAAAAAATCTGATTAAAAAGTTGGAAATTTGCATGAAAATTTATAGAATTTTCGCGAGTTTTGACAAAGATTAGAAATGATATTTTTATGTTTTTTGTTGTAGAATTGGCGAAAAAATATTAGAACAAAATTTGTTGCATATATTGTAAAAAATCAGCTGTACCAATACTTTTTGCCGGCAGTGTACATCTTTTTTTATTTGCCACGCGTTAGGCATTATTAATACAAGCTGAGTTTCAGCGCACCAGCGGGGAGTACTTGGAAAATCAGGTTCATATGCGAAAGCCAATCATGCAATACGAAAGCGTCAACCCACTCAGCTAAACGGCCGCCGCCCTGCTGAGTTGGTAGGAACGAATGCATTAATACGATACTTATTTTTTGTACAGTGAGTTCATATTCCTTTTTTTGTTTTTGTTTTTGCTTACCTTTTAATATATGCGCATAAATGCTGCTCTAGAAAGTTTATGAAATTCCCTAAATTCATAAGTTCATAGCTAGTAGCTATTTCCAATTGAAAGTATGTTTGCAATGCTTATTGCATATTGATTTGAGTATGCAAATTTTTTTTGTAAAAAATGTTGTAAGCCTCAAACATTATTACCAAATTCTAGTCACGATTGCATAACTTACCACAACTTAGCATATAACAAAAATTCAATAGAAAACATACCTACTAACTGACATACCAACAACTGCGCTATAGACTTGATATCAAATAAATGCACTGCGTCGTATTAAGTATGACCGCAAGTCATAGTTGTGACCGCATGTGGCTTCGCTAAGCTGGAAGGATAAATTTCCACTGCATTTAATAACCTAAGTTAATGCTAGGATGTGCGACTGGGCCCATTTTGACTTCGAATAGCTGCCAAATTTTTGAAGTGAAAGTTCTTTAGCGGCGGTTGGTTGGTTGATAGTAAATTGGCAAATTCAACGGAAATTGCACATGGAAATGGTTGGGACGGAAACAAGTGCTTTTTAAATGTATTCCCATGGCATTAGTTTAACAAAAACGTGCTAATAAAAGGTTAAAGAATAAGACTTAGAAAAAGCCCAATACAAGACTGAAAGTAAAGCTGAATACGTACATAGATAAAGAAAAGCATAAAGGCAAAGGTAAACATGAAAACAAAAAGAAAGATGCGTAAAGATAAAGGAAAAAATGAAGATTAAGGTAGGTAAAGGTAAAGGTAAGAAAATGATAAACATAACAAAAAAACAAAGATAAAAGTTAAGAGGAAGATAGAGGAGGAAAGATTTAAGTAAAAGTAATTATAGATAAAAGGATATAGATAGACACAGATACTCAATGTGGGAACTATTTTGGGATTTTAGGGATTTTCGGATCTTACCGATATAATAATCGATATTTTTGTCGGTTTTGTTACCGATATTTTTATCGACTTTGTTATCGAAATTTTTATCGATATTGTTCTCGATTTTGCTATCCATATCTTCGGAACTTGTCGATATAATAATCGATATTTTGTCGGTTTTGTTATCGATATTTTTATCGATTTTGTTATCGATATTTTAAACGATTTTGTTATCGATAGTTGTTGCCTTGGTTATTGATATTATTAGAGATTATGTTATCGGTTTTGTTATTAATTATTTATCGATTTTGTTATCGACATTTTTATCGATTTTTTTGGATATTGTTATGGAATTTGTTATCGATGTTGTTATAGATAATTTTATCGAATTTGTTATCGATATCGTTATCGATTCTTTATCTTCGTTATCGATTTAATTATGAATTATTTATCGTTTTGTTACCGATTTTCAAATCGGTTTTGTTATCGATATTATGTTGAATGTTACTATCGATTTTGTTATCGATAGAGTATAAAGATAAAAATGAAGATAAATATTATTACAACGAACAGGGGTAGAGGTAGGGATCTAGATAGAGAAAAGAGAAAAAATATAACCTTAAGAAAAAGCAGATGTATGTATGTATGTACATATGTATTTATATATTGGTTATGAGACAAAATAGATATGTAGCGTAAGTTTCACTTCTCCAGTGTGGCCCAAGCGCATTTACTTTTTTTTCGTTTGGCCTGAACGTAGAAACGTTTTATGCGCCAACTACCACTAATATTTGCAAATATGTTCAAAGCAGCTGAAGGTGGTATGTTTATCTACTGGGTCCCAAGAAGCCCGCCCGTAAAATGTGTGGCAAATATAAGGGATCTGCTAAACTAATTATATCCATCGATCACGTTCGGTAACTGTATTTATTTTGCTTTGCGTGTATGTAAAAACCTCTTGTGTACATGTCCTCATAGAGCTTTTTCTATATGATACTCGAAAGTTCGCTTCTTATAAGCTTTCAGTTACAAAGTGTACAACTGCAGTTTGCGCTTGACATTGATCAAGTAAACATTGTTTGTGATAAATTCTTACTGTTCTTTTTTTTGGTCTGCTGTTTCTTACTTTGAACCATTTAAATTGTCAGAAAGAAGTAATGAAGTGTGGGAAGAATTATATCAAGATTTCTAAATTGGCGTCAGCGATTTTCGAGGCTTCCGACAGATCGGCAGCAGCTCGCTGATCGCATTTTTTACAAGTGAGAATATCGAAGATGAGAAATACGATCGGTTCGGAGGTAACGATGATGCTGCTGAAGATTATATCCTGTTTGATGGAGCGGCATCCGATGCTGAAAAAGAATTACGTATTGATGCGAATATTGCGGTGGATAGCGACAATAACGAAGAGGAGGATTTTGTCCGTTGGGGAATTTTACATTTACAAAGCTAGCCTTGCTTGGAGAAAAAATCCCCTGTAGGGAAGATAATCATTATTATTTTTTGTTAATTAATATTTAACCATTAAATAAATCGAAAATAAGAAATTAACCTGTGCCACACCGTATCCCCACCCCACGTCCTCTTAACCTTCATGTGCTCGGTAGTCTACATTTGTAGAATTTTTTCCGCACATTTTTAATAAATAAAATATTTCCACTAGATAAAAAAGTGTCCGAAGTTTCAGTAGCTTCCTGAAAATCAATTCTAAACTCAATTCTAAAACTCTGGTCCTTGCTTCATCCATTCTCCTCAAGGATAATTTAATATGCCTGTCGGTTGTGAGCTAACCGCTAAAATGAAGCCGCATTGCTGATTTTAGAACTATGTTTTTAGAAGCCATTGGTTACCCTTACAGAATGAATGAGCCAACACGTGACTCTCTGCAATTACTTCCCTTTGTTGAATTTCATATATGTATGTATGTAAGTCAAAACTTCAATTCCCCTTTTATCTTTGAAAAAAAAACACACACACACCCAGTCAACATCAAATGATTATTCGCAAATCTCTTTTTTTCATATGGCCAACTAAAACTCTTTGACTCAAAAGTAAAGTCAAAGAACTTTTTATCGACTGTAAGCCATAAAGCTGCGCCAGTGCATATCTATGCATTGAAGCTTTTGAAGCAGCACTTTCTGTGGAGTTGGATTTCCAAATAGCTTTGCAGGCTTGCTGGCACACATATGCATGTTTATTAAATTGTTGATGTGTACATGGTTTAGGAACTATGTGTTTGTATATGTATGTAAATACTCCATGCAGGAAATGGGACTAGTTTTTAGCTAACTTTTAACTAGCTAGCAGTCGACTAGTGGTAACTATTTATTAACTATTTACTTTGGCCGTGGCTAACTACTTTTGATGGGCGATGGGCGTAAAATAGTGAAAACTGGTTTCCTCTGCATTGGATGTCAACAAACTTGCAGCTAACTACTTTTGGACATAAACTTTTACTAGAAATAAGATTTTTTTACATTTTATTTATTTTTTTTTTTTTTGCTTATTTTATTTAACATTACATATTTGCTTATTTGTTTACATGTTGTTTTGTAGGTAGTCTAATATTTGAACTCGATCTGACTTAAAAAAAAAAAAGCAAAATGATAATATAAAATTTCGACGTTTAATTTATTTGTTCTGAATATGAAAAAGAATCTGCCAAGTGCAGAAAAAAATGTACTGAAAGTAGTGTTTGTATGAGTAAACAAAAAAAAATTGCAAAGAAAACCAATCCGGATAGCGTCTGGATAATTTTAGTTTTGTCATAGCTAATTAAAAGTTAAAAAAGCTAACTAGAAGTTGGTTATTTTAATCAATTGATAATATTTTTTCTGCAGGGTCTTTACTGGAAGGTGGTATGCTGAAAATAAGGTTATATAGCGGCACTAAAATCTAATTCAAACTGAGAGTAAACTCTCCCTTTAATAGCTCCTTTTTACACAAATTTGCCAGTTGATTTGCTGTGTAATTGCATAATATTAGAGTATGAAAGATTATTATTATTATTTTTTTTTGTATTTGTATTACACAAGCGTATGTACCAAGATAAAGTCTAGTATGTCGATTAAAAATCAAAAAGTGCTTCAGAAGTTAGTTATTTATCTCTTAGAAGTATTCTCTCTGTACTTGTATGTTCATATGAAAACTTTAGTAAAAATTTGCACTCTATATGTGACAAAATGAGCCACAGTTGAATGCCCATGCCGCACGTTTTGGTACTTGTATGAGCCTCAAATGGCAGGTNCAAATGCCCATGCCGCACGTTTTGGTACTTGTATGAGCCTCAAATGGCAGGTGAGTGTCGCTTTAAACACGGCTGGTATACATAGGGTTATTTATGTATGTATGTATATATACGTGACCTTATTATAGTTGGATAATTTAAAATGTTGTAGGGAGGCAATGTGTTGCGGCAAATTTTAATTAATTTATGAGTTAGTTATGGTTAAAGTGAGAGTCGTAAAAAATTATGTGCGCACATTCATGCATACATATTACATATGCTTATGTTTGTAGAAGTCGGCATGAAAGTTACATTAAATTTATGAGTACGTAAATTATCTGCATAATTAGCTATTAAAAAATATGTAAATTTATGTAATTCAAAAAACTAAAGCAACTTCTAATGACCGCACATTCCTATTCATTTCTTCTTGATTTATTCTCTCACCTTCAGAATTAAAGCCTTTGAAATCTCTGGGACCCAAGTAGAACATAATTTGGAATTAAATCTTATCAACCCGGAGTTAAAAACCATGTTTATCAGCTGCTATGCAGAAGCTAGTTAAAACCCTTTTACTAAATGGTGCCTTAGCTTAATAAAACTTTTCAAAAATCTATAAACCACACGTAAGGGAGTTTTGGAAACTCACACCAGACTCCAGGTAAACGGAACGGTTCCATCAAAAAATCAAGCACGCCTGCTGCCAAGATAGAACTACGGAAATTGCTCTGCATTCTTTGGTCTCAACAATTGACAGATAAATTGAAGCAATACACTATATGTATTTCAAGAAAATAATGGGGAATTCAACAACATATTCCCAACCGCAATTACCTCAGCCATGATAGCGTTTCGTAAGAAAATATGCTTGGTTGGACTCATCTACCAACTGCTCGCGTGCTTAGTAGTGAGATCGCAAAAGGAAGCATTGTAATTAGAATTCAATAAGAGAATCCACCAAAAAGAGGCCTGCCTCTCTGCTTCTATATGTATCATATAACATGGAACCATTTAACTGATTGTTGCTGTACAAAGAGATGAATAAACTCAAAGTAATTGCGCATGCGGACGATATGCAGTGGTGGTTGAAGTTTCCGTGGACCTTGTTCGATCTAACAGAGGCCTTTTCTACTCCAGTTATCTAGTCTAAAAAGTAAAGTTTAGAGCCAAAGTGAAGGTAGATACATTTTGTCGGCTCTTGAATGCACTTATAGGCAAAGTTCTTTACTGAACGCCTTATGTCTTTGAACGAGATTGCCTAGCACTGTAATTATAGAATTCAACTCTTATGAGTGCCTAGACCTTGAGATATTAAAAATATTTGCAAACCTAATGAATTGGAGAGGAAAGAAATATCCTCAATATACCTGGAGAAACGACATGCGAATTTCTCGCAATAAACGAACTGCAGCGACCATCCATTTTAATAAAGGCATAAAGCATAATCAAAATCTAATTTTATATGAAAGAAATCGCGCAACACCCTCAACAAAAAAAAATTTCGCGGGCTACAAAACTGCATACTGAAAAATTTTCTAGAAATTCTGAATAATTTTGATAAACATTTTTTTAATGTTTATGAGCTTAACATAAAGTCTGAAGCTTCAATATATATGGATTATATTATAGAATGAACTACATTTTCATAAATAACACAGGTTTCAAAAAAAAAAAATTGTCTGTATATTGAACCAAACCACAGTATCCCAATGATATTCGACACGCTGAATAAGAACCCGAGGTCTGAAAAAAAAATTTGATTCTTCAAAGTTATTTGACCTTCTAATGACCTCGAATCTGACGTGATAGACACTAACAAATCTTGGATTCGTATTCAGGGCGTCGAATATCATAGGGATATAGAGGTTTGGTTCATTATGCAGACATTTTTATTTGTAAATCTGTGTAATTAATGAAACAAATTTTTAATGAAAATAAATGTGAATATTATATTAGAACAAGATGTACACTCAAATTTGACACTACCTGTATATGAGACATTTTTTTTCATATCGGGTTTCATTTTATATCTCGGGTTCTGCGCATCGCAGAAACTTCACCTTAACGTCGTCCCAAACCTGACTTAGCTATGTATTAACAATTGAACTTTTTGAAGTTAATTTGCATAGTGAAGACCAGTAAATTAGGGATTTAAAATTATACCATCGTATTCCTTGTTTAATTCTCTATAAAAACATGTTTATACAAATTGCGGTTTTTTTCAAGAACTATTTTTAGACATATTTTTTTTTTGAGGATGTTTTTTTGTGAGAATCAACAATTTTTTGTAATTTATTTTCGAAAACTTAAGTTGAGATATATTTAGTAAGGTGTAACACATCGGGTTTTTTTCAAAAATTAAAATTTTATTGCGGACTCCGATAGAATACCTATCCAGATATAATATTTATACGGCAAGATTTTTCTTTAAGGGGACAAACTCCTAGAAATGGGCGTGGCAATTGCAGGACTAAAATTAGCAAAACAATAACAATATTTTTTCCACAAATTTTTCAATCCATAAAGATATTCTGGCGAAATCCACAATATATTAAATTTTTTTTGGTTTTAATATAGCCACGCCCATTTCTAGAATATTATTTGATTGAAAAAGTTGTGGAACAAATGTTGTTTATGGCGCCAAAAATTGTATTAGCATTAACCTTTGAAAGCTGAGTGAGCATATTTTTCATTGCAGGTTAGTGCGAATTTATTTACTACCACTAAATTTAGTTATAGTGAAACAAAATACAATTATCGCTAAAATTTTTAGTGGTAGTGCAGAGATTTCCCACTATCACAAAGCTGGTGATGAACAGTGAAAAACATAATTTCTTCCAACATATTTACTGCTAGTGAAATGCCTAGTGTACTGAAAATTTAGTGCACTACCGCCAACTCTGGTAGAAACATTTCACATAAAAAATTTAACTCTGAAAAAGATATTCTTCCCTTATTTAAGGCAATTTTAATCAAAAACTTGATTCTTTACAGTATTAAAATAAATAATGCTCAAAGAAAGCACTTTTAAAAGGATATCAGCAATGAACCCTGCAGCCGATGACTTCATCAGCTAGAAGAGAAACAAAAAAAAAATGTGTCTCATCATTACATTGAATGTGGAGCACAGACAAAATGCGGAAAAGAATGAAATGCACTCTGCTAACATTTTATAAATTGCAGGAAGTATGCGATCGCCTTTCGTTGCCTTTTATCATCAGAGTTTACTTACGCTCACTCGTTAGCACACACACACACACACACGCCTACACTTGATGATTTTCCACACAGAGAAAATTACTGGCTAGAAATTACACTGCAGTACTAATTTCTCAAATGAACAAGGTGTTGGTTTGATTTTTTTCCCTTGAAATGGTAATTTTTATTAAAAATCTTGGGTGAATTTTGATTTGTGCACATCAGATCTTTTAAAAGAGTTCCACCAAGTTCTCGCTCGCCTTAGATTCAAGCGAACTGATTTAACTTAAGAAAAAACCTTTTGGGGACAATCATAGCGGTAATTTTTTTTTTATGATTTTAGGGAAACTTTCTTTGAAACAGTTGGCATCCCTGTTCAAGACTGGTATGTATGTTCTTTGTAAATAGCTCAGTAGTTACACTATTTATAGTTCAATTTCTTATAACTTAAAATAGCATTTGAGAGCTAATCGTGGAACAAAATGAAGTAGTTCTTTCCATGACTTGTTTCAGGTTATATAACTACTGGTTTAACTCTAAATATAGTTGCGTCAAGTGCGTATGTGTTAGCACATATTGCTATTGAAAATGAACGGGTCGAAGAGTGCAGCGTCTAAAGTCAATTGAGAAAATGAGAAGAACAAAGTCAAATGCTGTCGGACAAAGAAAGGCAGCATTGCAGCGAAAGAATATGAAAGATAGAAAAAAAACTGCAAATGAAAAAAAGCTAAGTTAAAGGGATATTATTACTAACATTTGTTGTTAAAACACACAGGACACTACATACATACATAATATCAGCTACTCAGATAACGACACTTACAGCGAACTGATTACTTTGTGCTGCTATGAACTGGTGAAAACTTTAAGTCGCAAGCATGGCTTTGAAATTTTCAAAATGCTTGCTATAGTTTTTGAGTAAATTTGAGTTTCACTAAGTGAGGCATTCTTTAAATCTTCTTGAACTTTAAGCGATCTTTTTTTCAATTTTCATATACTAACTTTTATTTTGCTTATTTCTCCATATTACTGCATCAGCCCGCCGCTACTCTCGTCAAATTCAATTTGATTTCTGTAAACATTTAACAATGGTGCCTGTGAAAGATGACGAGCCACAGCCACCAAACCGGCAATGCAATGCACGCCAGAAACTGCTGTGTCAGTCACGAGCGTATGTTGTTTGGTTGTTTGCTTGGAGGCTTGTGCGGTTGGTTGATGGCTATATTCTTGCAGCGCTCAAATATGCGCAATGTTGCTCTTCATCTTTGTTATCTTTTATCCAACGGCAAGCGTGGCGTATTCTGCGTGGTTTCATCAGAAAAATATCTAGTGAAATGCAGAGGCACATGTGGAATTCATAAAGATAAATTTGTGCAGGCATGGCAGTGGTACATTTTATGTCGGCGAGATGAATTGCAATATTTTTTTTTTGTTGAAAAAGAGGGAAGAGTAGTGCAGATATATATATAAATATGTTGTAAATCGTGTGTTATATGCATTGTTGCATGATGAGATTCAGGATTGCAAACGAGTAGTCTTTCTCGCTATAAGTTTTGAGAAGTACTCAGAGAGGCCAGAAGCTTTAAAGTAATATCAATTTATGTTCATATCTGAGTATCAGGCTGAAGGGTATAGGGAAATCCAGCAACCATTTCGTGGATAATTATTCAAAATCTTTATCTGTGATAGTTAAAATTTAGAAAGCGAAATTTTTGCTTACCGAAATAGTGAGACCAAAACTTAAATTTTTTTGATGGAATGAAAAGTCCTATGGGCTTGACTTAGTGTTTGCGATATGTAAAACTGATTATCTAATGATTGAAAATTTACAACTAAAAATAAAATCGCGACTTATAATTCGAATTGGTTAGTCGTAATCATAACTATGACTAATGATTAAAATTAGTTAATTTTAATTAAAATAAAACGAATATTTCATTTAAATCACTAATACGAACCTATCGTAATAACAAATACTAGTAAACCCGCATGGCGTTAAGACGCCCAAAATTTTAATTCACAAAACTGGAAACTATTCCAAATGCTAGTCAGAGTTATAATCGATTAGATCAACATATTTAATCTAAATCCCAGCCTCCGTTACTGAGTTAAAAGAGATTTCGCATAGTTTCGGTTTTTAAAATCATCAAATCTCAAATCCCCTGTACTGATACAAAAGTTCTAATTCCAAAAAATAAAATCTTATTGCCAGAGTTTTTACCTTGACCTCGCATATTTGAAATTCTTCTTAAATCTCTTTCTTCCAATATTGTGATACATATTTTAAAAGTCAGAAATAAGACCTTTCCAGACCCATTTCGATTGGTATCCTTCTTTAAATAATTCATATAACTTATTAAATAATTTTAATGTAACGATTTAAACAGGTGGCTACCTCTTCAAAAGTAATAAATGTTCAAACTTTTTAAACAGGTGGCAATTCTCTTCAAAAGCATTTTCAAGCTAAAACCTTCCTAGATTTCCTTTGCCTAAAATTCTGATAAATATTTTAATTAACACTTGAATTAAGTTGATTTCGACTTGTCAAACAGGTGGCAAGCCTCATCTAAATATTACCTTCTTAAACTCCTGTCGTCTGACGCCCGTATGATTAAATATATGTATTTCGATTAGCTAATTCCGTTACTTAAAATTTAATTTAATGTTTTAAACAGGTGGCATCCCTCCTACAGCGTAGTCAAGAAACAAAGGTTTTTAAAATGCATTTTGTAATAATTGGTATAGCTTTTTAAATAATTTGAACTTAACTTTTGAAAAGGTGGTAGCTCCGAACGGCAGCTATTTTTCATACAAAAACGGTCTCAAGCTCAATAAAATTGTTATAAATGGTGCCGATCTGATGACCTGAATCTCTTCTCATATATATTTACGTATATCGAGCTCTAACCGCCAAATAGATGTAAGTGAATTTTTTTTCGAAATTTCACTTTTGGTTTAGAAACACCTCTGGATGCTTTATTAACACTTTTGCATAAAAAAAAAAATTGGAAAAAAGGTCGCTTACATCTTTTTGGCGGTTAGGGCTCGATATATAGATTAGGAGAATTTGTCACTGAAATCAGACTCAAAACTAGCAGCATAAAAATCTGTTATAAGTACTTGGTATTTCATTATGAACCCTACCGAATGGACTACTGCAATTACAGCTAGCCTTCTGGATAACATCACACCTTACTTAAAAAAAAAAAAACCTAAGACCTCTAAAGGCGCTGTTCATATTGCAAGCTAGCCTGTCCTTTGACTTATTACACTGTAAACCAATTATACAGTGTCTGGCTAATAACCCCAGGAAAAAGCTAGTTAGCACAACAATTATATACCGTAGTTGCTATGTTAAAAAAAATTAGCGCCATTTATTTGAACTTAGAGTTGAGTTGTTCTTTCTATGCCTACCGTTTATATTTTATTTATCTTTATTTCCACAACCATCCACATTTACCTCACCTGTTAAATACCAACTTTTGTGACATGGAAACAATTGGCTTGAACTCACAAGCAATTAAACAAACTCATTCAAAATAAGCAGCTTAGAGTTTCAAACTTTTTATGCCAGACGATTGAGCGCTACTAGAAAATGCGACAAAACTGTAAGCAAACTATACGCGCATGAATACCTTTTGTCGCCACCGTTTGGACAGGCGAAGTAAAAACAAAAAAAAAGTTCTAGCAAATGTAGAATGAGGGAGTGCAAGTTTCTGTTAAATGTTGATCCACTACAACACTGTGATGACATGAACTAACTGTGTATATTTGTAGTAGCATCGGAAAGTAAACAAAAAAAAGCAACTGAATGCATCCAAGTACAACGTTTGCACGACAGAATGCCAGCTAAAACTCGGTAGACTCGGACCACAATAGACCAACTTCGCTCTGGCTACTGCAACAAGTTAAACTCGTACCTGAGCAGAGTAAACGCAGATGTGCCAAACGACGAGAGCCCGGAATGCGGAGATACCCCTCATGACTTGAGACATCTCTTCGCATGCCCACTGAACCCCATTCAAGTAACGCCTCTGTTCTTTATGGACAGACCCCATCGAAGCCGCATGCTTTTTGGGTCTCCCGTTGGTAGAGCTTGACGAACTAACCGATCTGGGCGGGGTTGTTGTAGCCGCTACAACAATAATAACCAAATTTCTTCTCCTTCTTGAATCTATATGCGTTTGCCCATTGCATTAAAAACTGGACCACTCAAATCTGTCTTACTGTAAGAAGCAACGACTACTTTTTTAACGATGTTATATTCCAGCTGCCAGCTGGCAATGACAAATGAAGCCAATTTCTTCTATACCTGGTTTTTCTATCGCAGAGGAGGCCTTCGTCTTCCTCTGTTACCAGCATCGTCATTCGCGTTGAATGCTCTAAGAGCTAGAGCGTTTCTGTCTATTCGCACGACATCACTGAGCAAGCGGAGCCCTAGTATATTAACCCGCCACACTATCTTTATATCGGTCTAAAGCTGATACAGCTCATCGTTCCATTGTCGCGCAAAATCTGATGCATGGACTTATGCACCTGGAACATTTTCCTATCCTGCCTCAAACACGGCTTACTTTGCATCTCATCAGCACCGCCGCTATTGAAGAAGCCTTTAAAATACTCTGACAAAACGAATTTTCATCCTTGCTAGCGGTGAGTGTCCTTCATTAAGTAATAATTCATATCTTCATATACCTTATCATATATCATTGACCGACGTCAACAAGAACCAATAAATTTTTCCTTTGCTTGCAGGACATGCCATTAGAAAGGTTACCAGCTTTCATAGTGGCCTCTGCAGGGCCACTAGTTCCTAGGCTAGGTCAAATTTGTGAGCTTCGCCAGATCCAAGCTTTGTTTCTTGATATTTGTGTGCCTATAAGCAAAATGCCTTTAATTTAAAAAATCAGTTAAATTTCATAAAAAGTCTTGACAATATTGATTTCTTAGTCCCAATTTACTAATAAACCACCCATCATTATTCTTTTTTTTTTTTGAACACCATTTTCTTATTTTTGTTATTTTTTTCTTTTGACTGACCATAAATACTAAATGCTTCGAAAATTCGATTGGCTCTTAATGGCTTTTATAGTAGATATTGGTTTCAATTGGACACCTCTTCCCCCACCAAACACAAAAGAAAGAAAGAAGCAAAAATCAACAAACAAATAAGCAGGTGCCAAAAGCGCTCAAAGTGCGAAAAATGCTTATATAAATAGCACAATAAGATAAAAGTAGCCAATGGCAAATATTACGGTATTGCTCACACTTAGTTACTCTCTTCTATACAACTGCGTACAAACATATGAACAGATATGCTGTGAATAGCACGAAAGCGTGAAACAAAAGCAGCCACTTAAATGCAGATTATTGTATTGCTAAATCCAATTTCCTTTTACCATTTCTAACCGCCCCAAGTTTTCGTCGAGGTGACTTTCGTTTCAAATTTCTGCTCTCTACTTCATTTCCACTGGTGTTTATTGTATCTATTATTTACTCTCATTTATTGGAAGATTTTTTTTTTTGTTCTGCGATAAGATAAATAAAAAAATGCGTGGCGAGTTATACATATTTATATCACTTTTTACGATTTAATTCATGTAGGTTAATTTATACAAATATAAATATATAATCATAAGTAAAAACAACCTACACGAACTAAGTCGTAACACTTATTTACTTTTGATTCACCTTAGATTTCTTATATAGATAACTATGCACTTATGATAATATATTGTCATTTACACATATGTTAGTTTTTGGCCGAGCTTCTCCTCTGATTTGTAGCGTGCGCCTTAATGCTGTCACACAAAGGGGAGGGACCTACAGATTTACGTCGACTTCGAACGGCGATTGCACTTTTAAGAGAAGCTGTTTTTTCATGGTAGAAATACACTACGACCGCTATTAAAAAAAAATTGTTTTTTTTATTTTTTGATGTTGGGTTGAACCCAGGCCGTGCTCGCTGATGAATACATTTTCACTCTGAGGGAATAATTTAACAAGGAAAATAACAGGATGTATGCAAAGCAATCAAAGGAAGTACCCGAACAAATTCCACGGGTCGAAAAGGGTTATCGTCCAGTTCCGGTTTGGTGGGGTTTCTAGGATTACAAATTGCGGACAATTGAGGATATGGTTTGTAACAAAAGACACAACAACAATGATTCTCTTAATCCAGCTTTGATTGGTACCGTGCCAGTTTTTCAATGAACGACATGCGCGCGGCATTTATGATTGGCAGACCGACTTAAGGCGCGCGTAAAAGCCAAAGGCGGACATTTCGAATAAATATTTTATTTTCGAGTACCTTATATAAATAAGTAAATATATCTCTAAATAAAAAAAAATGGTCCGAAAACCCTCATTACTTTTAATTTTATAGCATAAAAGGTCCCTACCAGGAATATAATTTAGTATTTATTTAGAGTAAATAATTCTATGTGCAAACTAAATTTACTACTTGTTTCAATCTAACAAATAAAAGACAAATAAAATCTGTACTATAATAAAACCATACAAAAGTCGTGTCTTTACATTTCTTTAAAATTTCTTTTAAATAACGATCGAAGGTGATACAGGGAATCAAACAGAATATATCTGGACCATTTCTAGAATCTTTGTCTACCTGTTTATCTGTTTGGTAGATTGATAGTAAAAAAAATTATGACCAATGTAATTGCAGCAAGAATTATTACTAGATGCGGCAAAGGAGAAGGTGTGTTTCTGCCAGGAGTCTTATTTATTCCCACAGACGTCCCATTTGAACTTACAACGCAGTTTTGCTTTACCATGTGACAAATAAATAAATAAATTTTATTTTTTATTTCGTAGAGGAATGAAATCACAAATAAAATTTGTTTTTTAGTTATTCGATGAATAAAATAATACAATTCTTAATTAAAAGCAGATTTAAATATTGTATTCAGAGATAGTCCGGAACGGGTCCCAAACCAAGCCCCGAACTGGGCCGAACTGGGTTATTGATTGACTTTTATTCTTTTCTCTTATAATAGTTATGTCTCTCTTTTAAATAACTCAATCCCGGTATCCACTGATATTGTACTCAAAATTGTAATCGCGTTTATTCTCATTAAGAAAAAGTTACTCATACGCCCCGGCGTTCTACTACGATTCTTCAGTTCAGTTTCAAGGCCGGCTTTACTATAATGCATCATTCGGGAAAGTATATTTGTGCATAATAGACTAGTTATTTAAATAATCTAGACAACTTTATGTAAATTGTATAACTTTTCTGCCATAAATATCATTTCCGGCAATCTCATCAAGTCTGATTTAAGAAATTAATTAACAACTCATCCAACGAATCAACAATAATGCCGTTATTTTCTTGCATATATGTAATTATTATTAAATACAGTAATATTGTCAGTATTTAAGCAAGGGATTATTAGATGTTAGTCAATACTCCCACTATTGCTAAACAACAATTTACTTAAATCAATCACTTTGGCAAAAATAAACAAAATGTTTATTGTTAACCACTAATTAACATCGTGATTAACGTTTAGAGAACAATTAAATAAGAGCGATAACAAAATTTACTACAACATTCATCTAACGGCGCAAATATGTTGGTAAGTATGCATTTTGACGCGATTGTTAGGCTGTAAATATGCGATTAGCTGCAAGCATATTAATTATCTACTAAAACAGCTTTACATACATACTTATGTACTCAAATTGTAGTTAAATATGTAGTTTGCTAAATTTTAATTAGTAAAGCTACAAATGTATGCATGTACGAATGAATTTTAGTTTACAGTAACGTTTTGAAAATAATGCACATGTGACAAATACTTCAAAAATGTTGCCCTAGGTAATCATCACAAATTTCTGTTCAACCTACTTAAATATATATGTGTGTTCGCAATGTATACCCCGAAGGTGTATAATTTAGCGCAGTCTTGTCCAAACGTTAATTCGAAACCCATGTAAAATAATGCCATTTTATTTAACAGATGACAATATTGAATCATCACCTCTCAACTCTAATACAACTGACCCACATTCGCCTACATATATATTGTAGTTAGTGGGCTTACATGGAATGCCTCTATTTAATTTAGTTTGTCATGTAGATAGTGGTGCTCGATCGATGGAGGTGCGAGCATGTACTTAATGTGATTACAAATGACTAACGGCAATTGGCATACCTACGCAACATTAGCAGTTGGCTAACCGCATTATGCGTGACATGCACGAGTACCAACTTCCAATAATTAAGTTGGGGAAATGTCACTTCGAATGGCAAGTGTGGGCATAGGTAGATGCACATACTGGTAGATATACATAAATAGTTAATTGAAATCAGATTTGTATAAGAAAATATATTTGCTTGAAATATTCCAATATATTGTGAATGCTGAACAGTTAGATTTTAATTGATTTCAATCCAGTTCATTAATCGCTGTATATATATCCCTAGATATACTGCATAAGCCGGCCTGGAGGGCAGTGAGTATTTGTATCAGCTTAAATTAAATCTTCATTATAACTAAGCAAAGAGATTAAATACAATTTTCTTCTAGAATTATTCATTCTCAAGACCAAATAGAGGAAAAATATAAATAAATTGGTTAAATGACCATTCACAATTTAAATAAATTCCACAATCTTCTTTTGACCAATTATTTATGTGTAATTATTATGCTTCCAAAACTAACATCTATAAGATTTAGTCCAATGGCTAAGTAACAATCAATTTCAGATATTTTATTTATGTTTTCTCCGAAGTCCGGGAAGCTTTTTAGATCTTCTAAAATGTCACGGCTTTTAAAGAGAATGCCAGCTTTATTTACTTGATAGTTTTCCTCAGCATTTCGATATCCTTAAACGATATACTTAAACAAAAATAATAGATACTTAAAAATCAAATAAAAAAAAATATTTTTTAAACAGTCTTAAAATAAAAAGGAAATTAAATTAAGAAAAAAACATAAATAAATAAATTAGACCAAATGACAAAAAAAAATTACATCAAAAAAGAAGAAAATAATAGATACTTAAAAACTAAATTAAAAAGAAATTATTTTTCAAACAGTCTTAAAATTAAGGGAAAATTAAATTAGAAAAAAAAAATATTAAAATTAAATGAAAACAATTTATATTTTTTAACAACAAAATTTGATTGTTTAAAAAAAAGTTAAATTAAAACAAGAAACCAAAAAATTAAAAAAGAATATAAAAAGATTTAATGACATTAAAAATTTTTCTTTTTTAAACAATAAAATTTAAAAATTGAAATAAAACTAGTTAAAAATAGAAAAAAGTATTTACTAAACGAAACTAAAAAAAAAAAATAAATAATATCTAAAAATTCAAAAAAAAAAACTTAAATAATAAAAGAAAAATAAATGTAAATTAGAAAAAAGGGAAAAAAATCCGCTTTCCGAGGACTCGAAATCGGTCTTGTATATCATGCTTTTTCTCGAAATAGCTTTTCACCACGAATGGTGAATGCCAAAGCTTTTTATAAGACTTTTGTGCTAGTATAGGAAAGGTTTTACCAATTATCTTGTCACCTGTATTTCATTTGTCTCCCGCCTGAATTGCCCTGTACATTTGATTAACGCACTAATATTGCTTTACTAAACTAAAAAAGGGCGCTATAATAAATTCGTCATGTTCAGGAGAATATGTCCCTAGATCTTTCCCTACATAATATTCCTCAACCCTCTTTCGATCACAAAGTTAGACATCTTCCACATATCTTCGTATTTGAAAAAGGGCTACCTAGTCAAGCTTCCAAATTTCGCGACCATGTGGCCACTATGCCAGTGCCCTATTAGGATTTCGTTAAGAAACCATAATTTCAGTTTAGTGATTCTGATGTGCTGCATGTGTTTGTTTGTTTACCGAGTTATTCTAGTCTTCTTCTAGGCACATAAATATAGGAGTCATCTGCTTTACCGTTTTCTGAGACACTACTAACTGCCTTTCTGCTTTCATCCTTACCAAATTTAAATTTGTTTGTGTATTTATAGGAGTCTCCCATGCGCAATTTCAAGAATACACATACGTAAGTGTTCTTCCTATTCATTCTACATATATGTATACATGTATCCATTATAGATGTTCATGCAGCTTCTCATAGTTGTTATAACATAGAAATATTTATATCCCACAGGCAGCAGACAAATATATCATGGTTTCGTTGTCATAACTTTTGTAACATTTTTCAATTATTTTCATTTCATTGCATTCCGTTACTCAAAATGCAAAATCCTTTACACTCAAAGGCAAATGTTCAAATCCTTTGCGACTCATCTTGAATATGCCGCTATCCTTTTCATAGAATTGCAACTATTGCAACAAATGAAACTTTGCCACACACACATATTTAGCAGGCAGCATGAAAGCGGAGTGTGCATCTCTGTGTGAACAACTTTCAACCACTTGCAGCAGACTCCATTACCATTTGTGGCGGTTCATATTTCACAATCGCACCAGTGCAATGAAAAGTTGCACCACAACTATAAATGGCGGCATTCAGAAGACAAGTTGCAGCAAAAGCAGCAGCGAGCGAAGTTATGTGAATATTTTATTTTTCGCATTTGGATTGGCGGAAATGAACGCGTTTATGGCGGATGTAAGCAGTAAAGAAGAAAAGAAAAAGAACAGCGGGAGTAAGTTAAAGAAGTGCCAAAATTGAGACAATAAACAGCTGTCGGTGACCGATAGACCAGCTGTAGTCAGGGTTGGTAAATTATGAAGAAGCAAAAGCCATTTCCTTAGAAAAACGAGACGACCGCGAAATGTGAAAACCGAAATAATCAAGACGATTTATTGAAAGCATTTGCCTTGGCCAAGTGGCGCTGATTTGAGTCGAATGGGAGGCAGTGACATAAAATTACAATTAGCTCGCTGAATATTTTAAATATAGTTGACTGCTTGCAAGCAAGCAGCAGACTGGCTGGCTATATAGCTGACAGATTGATGACCAACGGATTTGAATAATGTATTTGTAAGAAATAGATCACCATAGAAGTATGGCGCATCAGACAGCAAGCATTTTATAAATAGTTTAGCAGAAAGTTTGTATGCAAAAGCATTCGTTTTGAAGAGACTGGCGCATCGAGCGTAGGAAAAGTTTTAAGGGATCATAAACCAAAAAAAAATTAAAAAAGCACGAACATCATTAACATTGAATTCCTAAAATGGATGCCAACTGGTGCTCAAAAATTTAGTTAAGTTTGGCGAGGAAAGTTAAATAGCTATAACAAAGCAAAGTATCGAAAATGTTGACATTCATTGTGTGTGGGTTGTGCATATGCATACATACATACATACATACATGTGTAGATGTACACACAAGTGACCTATAAATAAATACCACTTTATGTTATGTTTATGTGTGCGCGTAATCTACTTTTCCAACTAAATTGAATTTTCGTCATAAATACTTTGAATTGATTTTACCTTCGAAAGTTTTATTTCTGTGCGCTATTTATAGATATTCATACGTGTATATTGGTGTGCTCTTAGCACACACACACGTGCACTCACATATACATACGCAAAACACAATAAAACAAATAATATTAACAGTAAAAAAGTTACTTTTAAATATTCCCTCTTATTTCTAGCAATTGAAGTGAAATTTCACAAATAACTTTTTCACCCAGCTGAATACGAGTGCCTTCCTGGTGCCTACATAAAATTTATTTGAAATCAATATTTGAGCCAAATAGAAATTTAAAACTGTCAAAAAGTTTCAAAATTGCATATTCTCTTTGTTGCTGATTTATTTAAATTTCTCTTTGCTTTGTGGCCTGTGGCTGTTGTGTGCTGGTGCGCTAACATTTTAAAACTTTATTGACATAATTATTTGAGTCCATTTTTTCAGATTTTGCGTTACAGTTTCGAAATTTCTGTACGAAAAAATACTTCTATTAGTAAAAAAGCTGCCGGTAGATTGTGTTGTGTATTTGAGTTAAGATAAAGTGAGTTGAGGTGAGTTTAGAAAGTTAAGCTGAGTTAGGGTAAGTCGAGCTAAGGTGAGATGAGTTGAGGTGAAATAACATTAGTTAAGTTGAGTTAAGTTGAAGTGAAATGAGGTGAATTGAGTTGAGGTGGAATGACGTAAGTTAGGGTGAGGTGAGTTAAGGTAAGTTGAGGTGAACTGAGAGGAGTTGATGTGCGGTTAGTAGAGGTGCGATGAACAACATAACATATCTAACAAAACAAAACATAAAATAACTTAAATTACAAAACATAGCGTAGCATAACACAGCATATCACAAAGAAACATAATCGAACATAACATAACATAAAGAAACATAACCCAACATAACATTGCATATCCTAACAGACCATAGCATAACGAAAGATAACATATCATAACGAGATCATCAAGATAACGAATTCTAACACAAGATAACATAGCGAAACATAACATAACATGGCATAACACAATGACTCCTGCGGACTTATTGCATCTTCCTATATGGAATGAATGCCAAAAACCAGATATTTTTGGTGTAGTCGTATTGGGTTTCATGTTCGTTTTAATTTTTTTATATATACAAGATCGACAAATAAACAGAACAAAGATCTAAGCTGGCCATCCTTGAACATATTGCCCCCAAAAGTCTCAAAATTCAAAAGTAATCATTCTCTTTAAGGTTGGAAGAGTAGATGTCGATACAAGTCTAATGTTAGCGCCACAGTACCACAAGTTATCTGCAGTCCAATCTGACCAATGAAAGAAAATACTTAGCTGGACTTTCTAAGATTTAAGACTATTTGCGGCTCTTCGAAGCCCCGCAGTCAAAGCAGAGCAAAAAACTTACCCAGTTTCTGAAGGTGGTTTCGATTGCCAAGGACGGGAGTGCTTTAACTTAGGGAATTCCCGGTTCGATCCCTCCCCAGCCAAATGGGAAGCTGCCTCACAAACAGGTACTTCCAAACAGTGCCTCAAATAGCCCCAATCCGTCGAAAGAGTTATTAGTCTCTGTGGATTCTCAAGATCTGAGTCTGTTAACTTTTTTATCTTTCGCCTGCTCCAAAGGACTGTTGATCAAGAATATTTTTGCACTATTATGCATAGATTTATGTGAGGTTTCTTTACAGAACACATCCTTTTGATTTTTCTAACTTCAAGTGTCTATTGACTGCGCCTCGTTTGAAGACTTTGGTTTCGCATGTCTCTTCTTCTTCTTTCTTTTCTTCTGCTTAAAGGTTTTGTTTTAAATTTTTGGATACATATGTATGTATGTTCCTGTTTCACTTAAATTTGCATACCTAACTTCGGTAAATGCCAACCAACCAACGCATGTATGTAAAATTAAAAAAAAAGATTAAAATTTTTCCCATTAAATTTACAAACGTACAGGTTTATGCGTGTATGTTTGCCATATCACTTACGCGCACATAAATAAATTTTCAACAAAAACTACTAACGAATATGGCCAGCAGTGGCTGACCAGCCTCACTACGTACGCAATTTAAGTTAAGTAACAAAGTACGAAAAATATTTACGCTAAAATAACAAAAAAAAAAAAAATACACTCAATACAGGTAAACCAGCAAATTTTCACATAAAAATATATAAAGAAAAATATTTACGCCAACTGTAAAAAGTTTTAAGATTTTTGCAATTTCACAACGCACGCAAGCACATGTGACCCACTCGTGTGCGCCGTGGAACATCAACAACATATTGCGTGCGCTAAGTGGCTTTCACCGCAGTTGAGTGTACATTTACACATTTTATTTGTTGTTGTTTTATTTTTTTCATAGCTATCGTGTATGCAATTTAATTTTTTTCGCAGTATTTCCATGATAGCTAAAGCTGCGACTAAATAGGTTCCTCTACCACAACTTTTAGCATTCACACTTTCGACATGGACTTTTGCAGGTATTTTTACAGCTGAAAAGCAATTAAAATATCTATAGCTGGTAATAAAATGCTCAAGATACTCCTAGCAGCATTTTTTCAATTGAACAGGAGAAGAATGATTACATTGGGTTCGACTGAGTTTCGATATCAAGTCAAACCAAAGTCCAAAAGATACATATCTTTCCAATGGAGAGATAAACAAAATAAAAATATTTTGTACTTCACTTGGTGCCCATATAAGTAGATATTTATTAGTGAACAATTTATGCATCGCACCTTTACCACAAAATCTCCAAAGCCCTAAAAGCGCTCTGGCTATCTAAAAAGTTCTTTGGTTAGACATGTGGATGAACGTAATGGATTTACATCTCTACAGCGATATCCAATATTATTATTATTATTATTATTTCGTCGCTGAAATGAAAAAAGTCGTAACTAATAAGAAATTGAAAATTCGAGTTTTGATTGATGTGATGGATTTCATCGACTTTTCCATTTCAGTGAGGATGTTTGTTACGTCTTTTTGCATTTTAAGTGCCGATATATAAAATCAAAAAAATAAAACCCATACACAGACATATACGAGGTCAGTGACATTTGTAAAAACTAAATCAGCAAGAAAAATGCTCAGATTACTAAAAAAAAGGTCACATAGACACATAAGTAGATATTTGAAAGGAAATTATTGAGTAGGTATTTTTATTCGCAAAATTTATGTTCCACACCTCGTTCCGACTGATAGGAAATAAAAAAACCCCACACCAACACACGTAGTGCCTCTTTCTGAACGCAAACTATCCATCTGAGCATAAGCGCGTTGCACTGCAAGCGATAGAGAGCAAAGTAAATCTGTATTGTAAGTGAATGTTACTCATACGCCACTGCGGACCAAGAATGTGAATAACCAACGATTACTGCTATTTCATATGAAATAAATTAATTTGGCTCGCAGTACTGATTTAAATCTTTGAAATGATAAACAGTTTCTTTTAAAATAAAATTCATTCGCCTATCTCTGCAGAAATGCGTAACGTATCTATTAGTCAATGTAATCAGGAAAAAGAACATAACTAGCTGGGAGCCAGCCAAAAATGAAATGAACAGCACAAGTGAAATATAAACAGTACACATTTTGCAGAGCAGAAAAAGCACGAAATTTTCTGGCATCGTCCTTTGCACGAAACTTTGAAAAAGTGGTAAGCAATCAACTTGTGTTTACATGGAAATGAAACACTGCGTTTTGTGCTCAACAGTAGCTTAGACTCAGCTGCTTTCGCCACGCTGGAACACGATGGTAAGCAGAACAACTATCTACCGTTGTAGCAAACCAATGCCGATGCTGTGCAGCATGCCGATACAGAAATTGTTGAGTGGACTTAAAATATGTAAATAAAGTGTGTAGCGTGTAAGCAAGCTTTTTGGGTTTTAAGCTAAGTAGTATTGCTGAGATACTTTTAGTACTCAATAGAACGCGCATTCTAACAGGTAAGCATGCGGCAGAAATGTCAATGTAGCAACAAAGAAAACTCTATAATTTATGGTGTGTCTTATAAAGATTTCTAGTCATAGCGAACGATGGTATTTGGTAAAATTAGTTTTAAAAATTAATTTCTAATCAAAGTAAAATACATTGGTACTACAGATTTCGTTGCTTTCAATACTTAGTTTTATGCTTTTGATTTGATAACTTGTTTTCTTGTCCTCATTTAGTGTTAAACAAATTTTTACCATGCGCCAATTTCTCAAATGAAAGGGAAGTCAACGAAATTGTAAATAAGCCACAAATTTGTATAAAAAAATACAACTAAAATCTTGATGGGCATGAACACCTGCTGCACATTATTAGGAAGAAGCAACTATATTTGTATGTGCATACGTATGTGCGTGACTATAGCTCCTTGCGCGCGCAGTAATTAAGCAGATCAGCTGTAATAGCTACGCTGAAACGAGCGATGATATTCCTGAAGACTATTTATAACTCTGCTGCTAGGAAATAAATACAGTTTATGGTCTATATGTAGTAAATCATTACGCCATTTGAACACAAAATAGGTGCTGAAAGGTATGTGATATTTGAGATTTGGAAAAAAAAAATTTAGCATAAATTAATTTGTCCTCTCATAGCGCTGACAAAGATTTGATTTTAATCAGCTACCTTTAAGCTAATAAAATTCAGAAATTTTTGATAGTATGGAAGCGTATTCATAGTCAAAATTAAGTTGGTACTTAAAGTTAGTTGTAACTTTTGCACATCATTTTTAATGGGTTATCTGTCAAAAAAGCTAAAATTAACACTAAATAAAAGCTTAATTTGGACTATGAATACACCCCATTTTTATCAACACTTTTGTTCTTAAATATATGCTGGTATATATCTGCTATGATTTGTTTAACCATTTCTATTTTTTAAATAAAGAATAATCGTAAAATTTTTTATTTATTTTTTTGATCACAAAATATTCGATATTTTTGAACTGCTATTTTTTCGATAATTTTTAGCCGTTATAATGACTGCACTTTTATGGCCGTTTTAAATGTTTTATTATCTAGAAAAAGATCATAAAAAACCGATTAAATTTGGTCGGGAAAATATAAATTCAATTTAAACGGTTAATTTATAATATTTATTATAAAGATCATAACCGTTACCGCGCCGGTATTAACCGGATATCCGGATCTTACACGTATACACACATATCTCGAATTTACTTGCATATATGTTCTTATATCCAAATATACGCATAGTCCCAGGCCATAATTTAGATGGATTTATGGAAAATGAGCACAAAAAGATAAACTATTTAAAATGTGGTTTTCGTTGCTAAAATAAGTTTTTTTCTAGACCCTAATAAAATTCTACAGTATTTTTTCTTTAATAGCGGCTTCTTATTCTTACAGTTACTTGAATACTTTGTGCTGTTGTTATTGCAAAGTATATCGATTTTTGCCAAAATATCTTTAGTTCTGCTTCTAAAGTTCGAGTATTTTATTTAGTCGCTCTTACATTAGAATCATAGGTTACACATGGCCACTCAGTACAAATAATTGCTTTCAAAATGGCGGCCACTAATTTCTGGTCACAATTGGTACACTACTACGCTTACTGGAAAAATGATTTAACACTCTGTGCCGGCAATATTACTAATACCTATGTATATAAGTACGTATGTACCTTGGTAGAATTCTATATATTTAGCGGTGTATTTAAAGCACAACGTCGTTTTGATAGAAAATATTTATTTTCGCTGGCAGCCGCGCCAAATACCACTACACATACATACATACATATAAACGTTTGCCAAATATGCTTGTGTTCGCAGTTTGTTTTCATATTTACTTTTTAACTCATTACAGTTGATATTGTTTTGTTTACCTTTTGCTTTGTCTTCGTTTATTTATTTACTTCTTCTTTCCATTTAGCAAATATCCCATACACATATGTATGTACATTTTGTCATTTCATCCTTTTCCTATTTTCATTTCATGTTTGTGTTTCTGTGTGTGTGTGTGCGTGTATGCGTATGTTTATACGGCATGCGTTTTGTTATAGCCCAACAAATGCTGCCGCTGTTACTTTGCGGAAGCTGCCATTCACTGTCACCCCAACTCGCTGCCGGTGCGGCGGGAATATTTGACTTAATTGTTTTGCTGTTATTCCAGTTCTACGTGGAATACACTTTTGCAGCCACAACAGGCGGTGCCACCGTTATGCCATCGCGCTCTACCGATCGGTATATGTATGTATTTACGTGCATGCACGTAAGTGTGTAAGTGCGTATGTATGTGTGCCGCAAAAATTTATATAGTTCGCATTTGGTAGTGCGCAACTCGGTTACTATTGTCACTAAATCACCTTTTT